>NW_027153087.1:0-309 GCF_002600585.1 Cystoisospora suis
TAGTCTCGGCTGCCTATCACAGCGTACTGTAGCAGCTCACCGGCTGACTACTAGCCGAGTGACCACTGCAGACTTTGGCGGGCATATCATCCGCCCCCTGCTAAGAAAATCACGACGTCCTCGTCGTGCAGCTCCTCTAACCTATTCTCTGCAGATTTGCGCGACTCTCTCCTCCCGTACAGTGTACACGTGTATGGGAGAGCAGCTCTACCTGGGACTCAGACTCGCTTTCGCACGCAAGGCTGTTCCACGCCCAAACACTCGTGATCACCTCGAGGGTCTGAGAAAATGAATCTCCTGCGGGAACAG
>NW_027153087.1:612-1525 GCF_002600585.1 Cystoisospora suis
CTGGTTTTCTGGTTTCCAGAGACCCTGTCCTGCGGATACCGCAAGGAGATCATTCTTCCTCAGAGGCGAAGCGGCGAACAACTCCGCCCTCGTCCGTTTGTCCGCATGTGCACAACAGTTCCGCCCTGCGCCTGCAGCGCAGTCGAACTGTACCACTGTTTCGAGCACGGACACGTAAAACACACAGAGGATGTTACACGGCAGCTACTGAGCTCGTCGACTTCACAGTCTGCCCCACAGAGAGGAACGGCATAACCAAATGCGGCCTCTTAGTCCTGAGAAGCAGTCTCCAACCTGCCAACAACTGTGAGTCTGCCGTCAACTCTTCCTCCGTGACGCCTTGAGAAATTCATCGTGGTCGAGCCTAGAATGAAACGAAATGAGAACCGCGAACAAGCAGTGTCCGACGGCAGGCCCGTCGTGGCAGGGAACTCTAAACCGCCGTGCTTATCGAGCGCTGGAGTACCGGGTCATGGCACCATTTTGTAGTGCCCGCTGCACAGCAACGGTCGTCACTAGATACTAAGGGTTCGCCAGTGCCCCGAATTGCAACAGCGGCTCGCCCTCACGCCATCACACTACGGAAACACTTCCACTAGGGAAGCAGACATACGCACAGAGTCGGCACTCCGGGCTGTCGGGACCTTTGGAGCTCCACGCACGCTCCCAAAAATCACTGGCTCCCACGCGCGTGTACAGCTCACCTCTTCTATCAGAGTTGAGCAACTGCTAGCACTGTTTTCCTAGAAACAGGAATTCTTTCCCAGTAGCAGAATAACTGGTTCTCCCCCCAGCAGGTTGCCTGCGCACGGCGTCTCTTTCGTCGTCGCAGGTCTGCTCCACGAGGACCAGCGTACACTCCCTGCCTGCCTACCAGGTCCAGCGCCTTCCCGGTACCGTAGCGTCTCTTACG
>NW_027153088.1:0-1595 GCF_002600585.1 Cystoisospora suis
GCAGGAACGAAAGGTTGATTGTTTCGTTTGGGCAGGTCAGCGTTTGTTTTTGAGAGCGGAGGAGCAGCCATTGAGGCGAAGGAATAGGAGAGGGATGACCGCTTTCAACTACGGATTGGCGAGTGGGAGACGTCACTGTGGACGCTTGACACGCGGCGCAGACCCTGGAGACGAGTAATGAGGAGTGAAGCGCGCAGACGGACGCGGTATTCGGGAAGCAGCTGATCTGGTGGTGTTTTCGTTGGCCGAGCTGAGGCTCATGTGTGTGGGACCCCTAACGCGTTAGCGTGGAAACTGTGTGGTATGTGAGAGTGGCTAAGGAGTCACTTCATCCAAGAGGTGTAGACCGACGTACATGGCACTACGTTAACTCGAAAAGAAACTGGGTGGTTTGTGAGTGTGAACGAAGGAGTTGCGTGTGCTCGAGAAATCGTAGGTCAACTTACTTGTGCATTACCTTCGAACGAAAAAGACTTGCGTCCAAAGAATCACGAAGAACCCTCGGTCCGACTCGGTTGAACGCCCCTCCCTATCGCAGGGACTCCTCTCGGGCATCACACCCTCAATTCTTTCCTCGTCACTGCGCTCCGGAAACGTCCCGGGCCTACGCTAATCGGTTAACCACAGGATTTAGGTAAAAGAAAGGTTGTTCACATTGGGTAGTCGTTCACATAAGGCCCAAGGTACTCACGACCGAGCTCTGTTCGATTGATTTCACAGACTTAAACCGTGTAGACACGGTTCACACGCCTGACGCGACTCTCACACGAACTGATAACGATTCACAACTCCACAACACCTTCTCAGCATCACTCGTTCAACCGATCTCACACCTTTTCCGACTCAAAATTGGAGAATTAAAGTTCTCCCTTTTCCATCTTTCTACAATAATTCTTCCCTCCTTTCTTTTTTCCCCTCGGTGCCTGGTTCTTGGGCTCATCCGCCTGTTGGCTCCGGCGTCTCCGCGCTCTCTTGCTCGGTTCGCTCGCAGAACGAGTTAGCACACTGGTCGCACTCTCTGATCGCTGGTGTTCTACATAGGACACATCCTTAAACACAGGAGTTTCACCCTTTTCCAATGGTTATCCACCCCGAAATGTTACTCTTTGCTACAGACTTTAACTCTACGAAGAGATAAAAGTTTTAACTCTTGACTTACTAGCACTCCTCAAAAATTCTAGAGACTCGGACATCGATAACACCCAACTAACACTATTACCGACCCACTTTACGTTTACTACACTATCTGCAATCATACCCGATCTGCTGCTTACTCCCTTTCTGCCCTTGATTTTCCTAAGATAGCTAGATTCACACAGTTCCAACATTGATCTAAGACGGGTCAGAGCAAAATCTCTGACACCTCTCCCCCCTTATTCAGACGTTCCTTCCCCCCTTTCCAAACATGGTCTAAACGTAAGGGCATGATAACGTTAACACACGATACGTACCCCGTACATGATGTTCTTCTTAGGTTGGTCTTCCTCAACGAATTGATAACATTCAGAATCTTCGATCCGGACGTAATTCTCTTTGAATACCTTTGTAGTAGTTAGATAATAGGCGTTGACATCCTTCTAAGTTCTTCTCAGGTT
>NW_027153088.1:1761-2013 GCF_002600585.1 Cystoisospora suis
TGGAAAACTGGGTGCATTAACATAGATGGGGGTAACTTTAGCTTGTATGCCCTTTCTCCGATTCGTCCAATAACCTTGAATGGTCCACGATATCTAAGATTCAACGCACGTGAAGTTGACACAGTTGTTAGAGGTAGGTGAGAGACCTTTAACCAGACCTTGTCTCCGACTCGGAATTGTACGTTTTTTCGATGCATGTTGGCATAGTGTTGTTGTAGTGCTTTGGCTCTCTCTAACTCCATTCGACTTCTT
>NW_027153088.1:2254-2704 GCF_002600585.1 Cystoisospora suis
AACCATCTGTTTGAGGATGGTAAGCTGTGGACATCTTTAAGGTAATGTTCAACCTTTCACACATCCCTCTCCAGATTTCACTCGTAAAACGGCTATCCCTATCACTAATAATGGCATTAGGTACACCATGTAATCTCACGACTTCCCTCACTAATACATGTCCCAATTCCACAGCGTTTATAGTCTGATTCACAGGTATGAAATGAGCCATCTTTGTTAATTGACATACAAAGGTAACAATTGCGTCATACCCATCTTTCCCTTTTGGTACTATCCCATGATTAGATCGATATTAATAACTTCCCACGGATAACTTGGTACAGGTAATGGATTTAATAATCCACCGTATTTAGCATATGAAGCTTTCCCCAATGCACAAGCTGAACACGACTTTACGTATTTCTCAACATCTGTCTTTAATGTAGGCCACCAAAAGATTTTCTCAATATC
>NW_027153088.1:2779-3102 GCF_002600585.1 Cystoisospora suis
CAACTTCCAACCCTCACGAGTCTTTACCCATAACAAGTTCTCGTCCCATTGATATTCCTTTCCTCCATCGATTAATGGTATGTATCTCTTGGTGCGTTCGTCAATTCCCAAAGTTTTACACGTTTTAACTAGTTCCCCGAAATCATCACATACGTCATATCCTTTCCCCCATTCTAATAACTTCGAACGTCTTTTATCTGTAGACTCCCTTCCTCTTCGTTGTGAAGTCTCACGTAAGGTCATGACTCTCTCAATGTAGTCAGGTCTACGACTTAAGGCGTCTGCTACTGTATTTTGCTTTCCTGGTTTGTACACAACACGGA
>NW_027153088.1:3477-3642 GCF_002600585.1 Cystoisospora suis
TGGGTCTCCATACTAAAGCACTCTTTTCACTGAGAAGGTCATGCAATGGCTTGGCTTTCTCGTTGAAATCCTTGACCAACTGACGATAATATCATACTAGCTGTCTGAGCACTGCGCTCTCTGACGCGAACTACCATAGCAAACAACTTAGAACAATTCAACACG
>NW_027153088.1:3658-3790 GCF_002600585.1 Cystoisospora suis
ATGTTAGAAATATTTTTCTCGGAAGTAAACACCTAGCATACTGATTAAATAAGTTAGGAACACACACCACACAGTAGCACAATAGTATCTAAGGGTAGCAACAGTGTGTCCACACCTTAGATAGATAGGTAG
>NW_027153089.1:0-1346 GCF_002600585.1 Cystoisospora suis
CACCCCTAGAATCATTACACGATAGGTATCCAGAACCCCTCAATTCCTCGTAGCTCACGAAACGAAATCGCTCTCGTACCGTTCAACGCCAGTTCCTGTCTCAGGAACATCTCTGGATCTCCCTGCGCACACGCCTCTTGCCTTGTCTAGGCTCCCGAATCGATTCGGTGCTCTAACCAAGCTGTTAAACTTATGAGTCTGGGAATGAAAAGGTCGTCCACGTTAGGATGTTTTACACAAAGGCTCAAGGCACTCAGAGCCGAGCTCCGTTCGAGAATGAATCACAGGACTTTGACCGCTTTAGACACGGTCCTCGCCTGATCCGATTCACACACACGATAACGACGGTGAAACTCAACACCACGACACTTCCTCAGTTCCACTCATTCGGTCACGAAAGCACTCGATCAGCTCATTTTAGAGGAAATCACTTCCTCTCCATAAAGATTGTCCCCCTTGTTTTCATAATTAATCTTCTCCCCCGCTTCATGTCCTTCTTCGGCTCCTCTGTCTCCTGACTCCGGCGTCTCCGCGCCTCCCTCGCTCGGTTCGCTCGCCGAAGAGGTCAGAACACTGGTCGGATTCTCCGACCGCTCGTGTTCTACGCAGGACATATCCTCAAACACAGGAATTTTCCCCTTTTTCCAGTGGTTATCCACCCCAAAACGTCATTCTTTACTGCAGGCTTAAAAGTTACGACGAGATTAAAGTTTTAACCCTAGTTTTACTAGCACGCTTCAAGACTCCAAAAAACTCTGACATTGCTAACACCCACCTAACACTGTTACTGAACCTACTTTACGTTCACTACTCTATTTCTTACCGTACTTTGTCTACTGCTTACTCCTTTTCTACCCCTGACTTCCCTAAAGTAGCTAGATTCGCATAGTTCTAACATGGATCTGAGACGGGTCAGAGCAAAATCTCTGACACCTCTTCCCCCCTATTCAGACGTTCCTTCCCCCCTTTTCGAACATGGTCTGTACGTAAGGACGTGATAAAGTTACCACACGATACGTACTTCGTACATGATGTTCTTGTTAGGTTGGTCTTCTATAACTAATTGATAAACATTCTGAATCTTCGATCTGGATGTAATTCCCTTTGAATACCTTTGTAGTAGTTAGACAATAGGCGTTGACATCCTTCCAAGTTCTTCTCAGGTTCCCATGTAGTACTTCCATCCATCCATAAGATCTTGAACCATCTCACTCCTGTAGTTGGGTCATCACGATGTTTGAAAACTCCTTGAACCTCGT
The DNA here is from genome assembly GCF_002600585.1 of Cystoisospora suis. Classification (NCBI taxonomy): domain Eukaryota; phylum Apicomplexa; class Conoidasida; order Eucoccidiorida; family Sarcocystidae; genus Cystoisospora; species Cystoisospora suis. The sequence goes on from NW_027153089.1 coordinate 1,260, forward strand.
ATTCGTTTCCTTGTATAGGTCTCTGAGCGCTCGTAACATCTCTTAGGTCCGACACATCTCCTGACCACGGCTTCAACAGTGAAACAT
>NW_027153090.1:0-160 GCF_002600585.1 Cystoisospora suis
CCCCCCCTGCGGCTATCATACGAGCCGCCGCCGCCTGATCTTGATGAGCTTGTTGCTGTCTTTGAAAGGATTGCTTCAGAGCTTGGAGCTTCGGAGTGACGAATTTCTCGAGCTCGTTGGCATACTTATAGTAGATGGTCTGCTGATGGTTATATTGCCG
>NW_027153090.1:439-559 GCF_002600585.1 Cystoisospora suis
CCACGATGAAAACAACAGATGGCTGCTGCTCTTGGACATGTATAGATTTGGTCTCTCCTCTGAATCTTCTCCTCTATATGAAAGATAGAAAAGACGACGGAGAAACGAGATCACGAGAGC
>NW_027153090.1:666-12472 GCF_002600585.1 Cystoisospora suis
CTATCTATCTATCTATCTCGTGATGTATTTGAAACGGCGAGCTGTGGAAAAGAAGCATGCCCTCTACGGGTCCAGTTGCGTATCTCTTGCGCACTACCTACGACAACACTAAGGAGAATCTCTCTCTCTCTGTCTCACTCTCTGTTCTCCTGAATATCTCTGTAAGAGAAAGATACATACATCTATACACACCCCTATAAACAACACATATATACCTATACACGTATCACCTAACTTCTTTCTTTCTCACTCTTTCTTTCTTCTTACCTTTTTGCATTTCTTTTTCATGGTTTGTATATCGGTCGGGTGAGAGATGACTTCGTGATAGTCTGGTGCCTCATCTCTACTGACAGGCTTTTGAAAAGGCCAGGCGGAATGATGCTTCCCTAACGCTTCAAGCACATCCATAATCTGTTCATGTAAAGGCCTCATATATGGAGGCGGTATCTGATGGAGATGCGAAGGATAGGAGGAGCCTTCGCTCCATAAAGAACCTCCCCCCCCTACGGCGCCTTTAGAATAATTGGCATGCAGTGTAGACGAAGAAGAAGGTGTTGAAGAAGAAAGTCCATGAGAACCCCCTTGGTATGAATGAGAAGACATCTTCCCAAGATGAGGAAAAGAATTATGAAGATGAGGAGATGGGGAGGCTGCGGCTGTCCCCCCAGAAGAAGGATAAGAAGAAGTCGATGAAAGGTCTCGATTCAAGGAAGAAGATGAAGAGAGGATATGAGGGAGATTAGACTGAGATAATGAAGAAGAAGAAACGGCCGTTCTTGCATGAGAAGGAGAACCTGAAGAAGCGAGAAATTTCTGAGACGAGGAAGAGATAGAAGGAGGAAGATCACCCTCCCCTCCTCTTCCCAGGCCAACGGAAGGATCTTCGGAAAAGAAGGGCGGGGAGGAAGAGGAAGATGAATCATGCAAGAAAGAAGGAGAAGAAGAAGAAAGAAATCCTTCTTCTGGTCGCCATCCACACTGAAGCAAACCAGGGACATCACGAGGGTTCATTTCCTCCCCAGGATGCTCCTGAAGAAAAAAAAAGAAAGAATGAAGAATAAATAAGAAAGAGAGAGAAGGAAGAAAGGAAGAATGAAAGAGAAGAAAGAGAAGGCGGTGCGCATGTATGTATGCTTACTTATGAAGATGTATGAATGTGTGTGAATAGGTATGTATGTGTAGATACGTATCTCTTCTCCATTCAAGGACGGAAAAGGAGACATACAGAGAAGGAGACAGAAGAAAGAGAAGGCGGTGCGCATGTATGTATGCTTACTTATGAAGATGTATGGATGTGTGTGAAGATAAGATGATACCTATTGAAGGTTAAAAAGGAGGAGAAGGAAAAAAGAGAGATCGATCTTAGAATTATAGAAAGATAGGACAATAGAAACATAGATAGGGAGAGACGAGACGGGAGAGAGAGATGATTGAGTTACACACAAAGGATAGATGAGGGAATAGGGATGAAGCAAATCGATAGATCGAAAGAGGTTGATGGATAGCTACAGGGAGATAGACAAATAAGAGATATAGGTGTAGATAATAGCTTGAAGTGCTTGAGGGAAAGAGATATAAGGATAGGTAGTAGATATGGATAGAAAGGTAACAACACACCCCCGGAGATAAATGTACACATCGAATTATCTATCTATCTATCGATGTAGAAAGGAAATACAGAGAGAGATAGATCGATCGATAGATAGATATAGATGCGAGAATACAGATCGGGGTGTACAGATAGATACCCAGCTGACAGAGTGTATAGACAGAAGACGCATGCAAACGCTTCAAACACAGGAAGACTTTCCTGAGGGTGAAGCAAAAAAGAAAAAGAAAATTTGAACTCGACAGAATACAAACAGACAAGCACCAGCATACACACACTCTGGAAAGAGAAAGCGAGAAAGAACAAGAAAGAGAGGGAGAGAAAGAAAGAGGGAGAGATAGAGAAAGAAAGAGAGAGAGAAAAGAACTTACTTTCCAGAATCGTAGGCCTGGATATACAGCAAGAGGTTTCAGTGTCAGTACAGCTCGTTTGATGAGCGTCTGTTGATCGTGGATCATTTCCGAGAGCCGTAGATAGTTTATACGAGGATTGATATAGCACTCCATTAATGTCCCTCCTTCGTAGTCCTTAATATAGCCATACCACCTCTCTCGAGGCATCGAGATCTTCTGTGTGAAGCCTTGCTTGCGAAAGTATCCCACGGCAAAGTTATCTACACGCCAGCAAGCAGATGAACAGAGAGACACAGACGCATGCAGAAAAGAGAGAGAGAGTAGATAGACAGAAAGAGGGAGATAAGATAGATCGGAGGCAAGAAGAAAAGAAATAGGATGGACAGAATAAGAGAAAGATAGAAACAGCTTTAAGAAAGACAGGAAAATTTCACATGAGGGACAGACACAGGATAGAAGAAAGGGGAGATGAAGAGAATAGAAGAGGAAGAAAAGGAAGAAGAGACAAGAAATATATCGGTGAGAGAAAGAAGAGAAGGAAAAAGGAAAGAAAGAAAGAAAGAGAAGAAGGAACAGAAAGAAGAGACCAGATGAATTGAAGAGTAGAGACGACAAGAAACGCGATTGGAGAGGAAAAAAGAACAAGAAGAAGTTGAATCATGTAAAGTACAACATGTCTAGATCCCCACGAAGTAGAAAATGAAAGAGATAGATACATCAAAATTAGAGAGAGATAGACATAAATCGATGAGTAGAGATATACATAGAGAGAGACATGAAAGAGAACCTCGTGAACGTTCACATAGAGGCTTACATGAACATGCCATGGAAAGCCCTACAGACTTTCCAAACAGGTGTATGTACACCACACACTCATACATAAACCCTACCTAGATACATACCGAATCATACATACATTCACACTACATAGATATAGACTCATAGATAGATTAACACATGTAGAAGAAGCTTCCTACTGTAATAGAAGAACTCCACATCTACGTACATTTCTCTACAATCATTCACGATATCCCTAAGTACACGGATTTACATATCACACGATCACATCAGAAAACCTAAAGGTCAAGACCGATCTATCTTTAATCTATCTACCTTTAATGTATATCTATCTATCTATCTTAATCTATCTATTTTTAATGAATCTATCTTTGACCTATCTCTGGTGTATAGAGGTGGCTGTGGGGTGTGACGTACCAGCATAGGTGAGGAAGTATTCGATGCCTGACTTTTTGACGTGCTCCTTCAGGTGATTCATGAGGCGGGTGCCATAGCCTTTCACTTGCTCTGTAGAAGTCACTGCTAGAAACGCTATCTCTGCAAAGTTCTGCACAAGACATATAACACACCGCAAGAAAAGACAAACAGAAGAAACAGGAAAAAGATGAAAGAGGAAAGAGACAGACAGAAAGACAGAAAGAAAGAGGGGAGAGAAAGATAGGAAGACGGAAAGAGAAAGGAATGTCTGTTCTTTTCAGTCAAAAAGATGGATCGAAAGAAAGAGAATCACTCCAAGAAGACCAAGACACCTCCCATTACAAAAGCCACACTCCTCTCCCTTACGTATCATACATATTATAAATACACAAGTCTCTCTCTCTATCTGTCTCTCTGTCTCTCTCTCTCTATGCATAGAACTCTCCATCTCTCTCTACATACATGCATGCATGTATGTGTGTGTATGAGGTACACCCCACATCTTTCTGAAAACCTTTACATGACTCCCTGCTTTTCTTTCTTTCTTTCTCACTCTTTCTTTCTCACTCTTTCTTTCTTACTCTTTCTCACTCTTTCTGATCTGACCTCTTCCCCTCTCACTCTTTCTCTTACCTGTTGAAAGTAGGGTCTAAAGCAGCAGCCTCCTATGATAGCGTTGCCCTTCTTTAAGCAGAAGGTGTAGTGATGACGGTCAAACACAAGACGAACGATATACTCCCTCGGCATCTTGGGGAGTTGCCTAGAGAAAATATTCTTCACAGTCACTAGGGCTATGCTATGATAAGGCTGTCGATCATTCGTAATGCACTGGAACGTTATCAGCCCTGCCTCCTCCTCTTTAGCCGAGCCCCAGTCGCGACATAGAAATCCTAAGCCGCTCTCGCTCACTAAATGAGACTACAAAACAAACAAAGGAAGAAAACAAGAAAAAAGAATGAATGAAACAATGAAAGAAGAGAAGAAGAAAGAACAAGAACGAATGAAAAAGGAAGAGAGAAAACAAGAAACGAAAATAATATACTCAGATTGAATGAGGCGTAAACAGATCTATCTATCTTTAATCTATCTTTAATCTATCTATCTATCTATCTTTAATCTATCTTTAATCTATCTATCTATCTTTAATCTATCTATCTATCGAGTACTACTCGGAGAGCCTCTACATACCTCCCGCAAAACAATCCGCGCGGACGCCTTTGTCTTTACAGCACTTATTTGTGTACACACGAACCCTTACGTGTGCATAAGTACATACATGGATATATACAGACATACATATACACAGGCACACGTTCACATGAAGCACCTACTTCTATTCCTAAATACGTAGGTACAGATATCTATATACACATCATCCATCCACACGTCAACATTATCTTGTCTCCATCTATTAGCCGAAAAGAAAGAAATATAGAAAGAGATAGAAAGGGAGAGAAAGAGAGATAGGGAGAGAAAGAAAGAGAGAAATGCAGCATACCCGAGTAGCTGGCTGTGAAGAAGAAGAGACAGCGGCGATAGTCCATAGTTTAAGTCTCGTCTCAAAGTTTAAAATTCCCACCTCGTCACACAACCGATGAAACATAATCGCTGCATGCAAAAATATCGACAAAACAGACAGAAAGAAAAAAGAAAGAGAAAGATGCTTTGAAAGAGGATTAGAGAAGAGAAAGGGAGAAGGAAAGACGACAGGAAGAGGAGAGCTCAATCTATCTATCTAGAAGAGGTCACTTCTGGATGCGTCGAAGAAGAGAAACACCCTTCTTTCTCTCCCTCTTCATCGATCCTTCTAGTGTACATACACCCACACTCCCCTAAATAGCCACAGGAATAGCGAGCCGTACATACACACCTACATAGACATACATACACTACACGAGGCGTCCAGACATATATATATCTCTCTATATATATATGATGCCATAGTGCATTGAGATATATTCTAGAGGAGATCAGTGTTGTAGATGAAAGCAACGAAGAAGAGAGAAGAAGACGTTTCCTGTCGCTTCTACTCGTGCAGAAAGGATTTCTTTTCAACTGAGAGAAAAAGAAAGACAGAATGAAGAAACACCTTAGCAGTAGACAGAGCCGTTCTTCTCTCTCTTTTTTTCTTTTTCTCTTTCTCTCTCCATCGCCTGTCGCCGTTATGTTCTCCTCCTCTCTGGTCTCTCCTTTTCGCTCCCGTCTTCTTACCTGCTGAGAAGCTGAGAGGCGTCGTTAGGAGATCCCGTACAATAGAAGAAGAAGAAGCAGAAGAGAGAAGAAGAGACCTTAGTAAGCATCGACCAAATGTCTGTGCTACAGACGCACCTGTAGGCGCTTTCTCATTCAGAAAATGTCTCCACTCCCTTGAAGAGGAACAAGAAAAGAAAGGAGAGAGGCGTACGCACAAAGCAAGCAAGCATTGTTCACACGAAGTCTTACCTATGAACGGGACCTACACCTCTTTCCTCTCTCGACAGATAAAGATCAGGAACATCTATCGACACCATCTCTCTTTCTCTCCCTACATCTACATATATATACATACATATATACACGTATGTATCTATCCATATCCCTACATCTCTATGTAGATCATACACATGCGAGTCCACGGGAGATAAAGAAATAAATGAAGGAACAGACGCAAAGAGATACATTCGCGACAAGTTGGTAGATGGACCACAGACAGACTACAGAGGAATGAATGGCTTAGAGAAAGACAAACAGACAAATAGATAGATGGATGACGGATGGAGTGAATGAGTTAAGTGAGTGTCCTTGTGTGTAGAGAACAAGAAAGAGAAGAAGAGAATGAAAGAGAGATGCAGAGAAGAAGAAAAGAAAAAGGAAGGAAAGAGAATGTGTGGGGATAAAAGCGGCCGTTCGTCTCTTGCGCCTTTATTAGCATACGAGACCTCTCACATGAAGATGCGGGTGTACATACACCCACCATGCGCGCATGCATGCACCAGAGAACGCCCTTCTGTATATGACGACCCACTCCGGGGTGTCCTCTCTCCCTATAGAGAAGACAGAGGCTACTCACATATTTCACATCTAGGACGTGCGTGCACAGTCATCTATCTATCTATCTATCTTCAGTTTGTCTATGGAGGGAGAGAGAGGGGGAGGTGTATGTCGCGTGACGAAGAAGAGGAAGAGTTGACTTACCAGTAGTTAAGAGAGTAGTATTCGTCAGAAGGGAGATGAGTTGCCTTGCATCGATCTTCAATCGACTCCATTTGTATAGTATTGAAAACTGCTTCGATACTCTCGCATATCTCTTGTATGAACTCTAGGCCGACAACCTCCTGTATTGAAGATGTTTCATCCTCGTCATTATTCTCATTATCGTCTTCCTCTTTCTTATACTTAGTTTTCTTGTTCTTCTTCTTACCCGTTCCTTCCTCTTCTTCTCCTCCTCCTCCGTCTTCTCCCTCGTCTTCTTTCTTAGACATCGATGCGTACTTCTTATTCTCTCCTCCTATTCCTTTCCCGCCACGATCTCTTGAGAGAGCTTCATTGTGAGTGTCTTTCTTTGAGAGAGGTGATGATGCTGTATGATGACTGTGCGGCTGGCTAGCTATCGATGCTTCCTTGGGACTTGAAGGAACACTCGACGTTGAGGTGGAGACACGTGAAGGAGAACAACTGCCAATCGCCGGTTCAGCTGACGTGGAAAGAAGATGATACAGATATCGAGTATCGATGATCCGCGGAGGAGGAATCGAAGTATAGGGATAGAAATAAGAATAAGAAGGAACCCATCCTCTCTTAAAATTATGAAGATGAGAATCGATCATTCCTTGATGTGGAGAAGAAGACTCTGCTTTTCTTTCAGTGGCTATCTTATTCTCTTTCTTTCTATTCTGTTCTCTTGTTCTTTCTCCATCTCGTTGATCTCCCTCTGGTCCTTCTTGTTCTCCCTTCATCTCTTCTTCTTCTTCTCCCCCTCTGGGTTGTCCCTCTGTCCCTTTACTTGGACGTCGATGCTCCCTTGCGAGATCTCCATCGACTTTCCGGCGCTTACAAGAAGATGAAGAGACGCCTGATGACGGAGAAAGTGTATGCCCCTCCTGAAGAGTCCAAGACGAAGACGAAAAAGAATTTGCGGAATTTCTTGAGAGAGCAAACACTTCACACACACAGGGAGCTGAAATACAACAGAAGCAAGACCCTGCCGAACCTAGGGGAGAAGAAGATGAAGACGAAGAAGAAGAGAAAGAATGAGAGGCTAACTTCTTCTGAGCTGTCGCGATTGGATCAGAAGAGAAGGTGAAGGGAGAAGGAGGAGTAACTTCAATATCTTGAGAAACTATAGGCTGAAGAAGCTCGAGAACGAGCCGTCTAACTATATCCGAAATAGTAGCGTTCAAGGGAAGCGATGAGGAGAAACCTGGATAGAGAGAAGAAGAAGAAGAGACTGACGAGGATGGCGGAGGTCGAGGGGGAGAAGAAGAATAGAGAGGGAGAGAAGACGAAGTCGATGGTAAAAAGGGAGAAGAAGCAGAAGAAGAGGGAGGAGAAACATGACAGAAAGAAGCTTGCGCATTTCTCTCTCCTTCTTGGCGTGAAAGAGGTGGGGGAGACGAAGACGAGATCGCCATTGTACAAAGAGAAGAAAAAGAGGATGAAGAGAAAGAATGAGAAGGGACTGCTGGAGCGGGAGTTTGAAGAAGATGAGAAGCCGGCCCCACCGTGGAAGCCGAGGACGAAGGAGTTAACAAAGGATGAGGCGATGATACCGTAGATGTGAGGGATGAACCTAGTGAAGAGCTACTAGACGCCGAAGAAGAAGAGGGAGAACGAGAAAGAGAAGAAGAGGAAGAAGAAGAGGAAGGAGAAGGAGAAGCTTCTCTTATAGTGACCGATGATGTCCCAGAGGGTCGTGGTGTAGATACACTGCAATCCCCCGAGGATGAACCTCGAGTGGCTGCGATCTCTTTTTTCTCATAACTCGTAGAAGAGGAAGGGATGGAAGTCTCATTCAAAGGAGAAGAAGTCCGCCGATGCGAAACTGAAAAAGAAGATGAAGAGGAGGAGGAAGAAGAAGATGAGGAGAGAGAAGTTGGAGAAGAAGAGGGAGTGCTCACATGTCTTTCTTCGGTAAGAAGAGACTCCTCCTCCTCCTTCTGCGTTCTAGGTACATGAGCCTCTTGTTGGTCGCTGTCTCCATGAGAAGTCTTGGGTGAGACAGCTATCTTTCTCTGGCCCTCAGATGAGACACCCCTTGTCTCCCCCTCCATGTTTCTATCGTGCGGTGGATTCTTCTTCTTGCTCTTTCTCTTGTTCTTTTCTTCTTATTCCTCCTCTCTCAGAAAGGGCCTCCCCATTAGAAATAGGTTCTCTAGCTGAAAGAGAGTCTTCTTTCCGTCTTACCATCGAAGAAGACCGAGCTGATCTACACATAGAAAAAGAGGAAGAAGATCCTCCATTCTGAAATAGGATTTCTTCATCTTCTGTCTCTTTCTCTTTCTTCTCTCCTCTTCTTCTTTTCTTTCTCTCCCGACCATAGCCGTCTCTTCTACTGCGAAACTTCTTTCTCTCGCAATCTGAGAAGAAAGATACACACGAAGAAGAAAGGAGGGAAAGGCAAGAGGAGAAAGAAGATATGGGAAGACGCGATAAAGAAAGCTCGCCTGTTGCTAGACAAGAAGGAGACGAAGAAGAGAATGGAGAAGAAGGAGAGACGGAGGGAAGCAAACTTGAAGAAGTAGACGGGAAAAGTGCATTCTTCTTATCTGCCTTGATGAGCCGGAGGATGAGAATTCTTATCTCCTGAGGTATCTATCTCTAAACGTCTTTCGCTCGACAACTACGAAAAGAAAAAGAAGAGAAAGATGGAGACGTTGCTACTGAAGAACGTTCCTCAGTCTGGCGAGGAGATGAAGAAGAAGATCAGACAGGAGTGATAGAGACATTTGCGGAGTCATCTCTCAATTTTCCTTTGTCTCTTCATTCTCCCACATCATTCTCCCTGTCTCTCCCTCTCTACCTCCCTACTGCTACATCAACCCACACACACAGATACACCTACACATATCTTTATATAGATCTTCCTATATATATACATTATACATATATATATATATATATAGAGAGAGATACGTATATGTGTCTATATGATATACATGACCTTCCTATTGGATCTCTTCGTTACTGAAGCGACTGTCGTCGAGAAGAGATCGAAGAAGACGAAGAGCACGCTTCTGTCTTCTTAGGACACCCCCCCCTTTTTCCAAGAGAGATGATCATGAGGAGAATGAGAGAAGAAGAATAGGAGGAAATCCTGTTTTCGCTGTCTCCTTTATCCTCTTTCTTCTTCTTCTTCTTCTCACCCTCCTCGTCTTGGTGACCCTCGACCTGCGCTGGAGACCGACTGTGAAAGTGAAAGAAGAGAAGAAGAAGAAGAGAGAGAAAAAGAAGAGAAGAAAAGCATCGGACCCTATGAGATAGGTAGAGAATGAGATGTCATCCTTAGTTTCTGTAATGATTGAAGGTGTATATACACCATAAGAGTATCACGCATATCTATGTAGGTATACAAGATGTATATGTAGGGGTGTATCTTGAGAGATTTACTTCTCCCTCTTCATTGAAAGGATGAAGAGACTTTGACCGCAGAGAGACAGAAAAGCCACCTGACGAGGTTTCCTCAGCTGTACATACACCACACCGCCATTCTCATCATCGTCAAAAGGGAGAGGAACGGCAAGCCGACTTGACTGTAGGAAAGAAAGAAAGAAGGAAAAGACGGAAACAACAATGTGGAGAGAAATTAGTGGACAAGAGAAAGGCAAGAAGAGAGAAAGAGAAGCTCTGGACGAGGGAGAAAAGAAGAGAGAGAGGTGTTGAGGAAGGTGTTTGAAAAGGAGAGAAAGTGATAAGAAGAGAGAAAGAAACGAGGGAGAATCGATCAGATACACCCGGAAACGATCACATCGATACCAAGAAAAGAAGAAAGAAAGAGTGGTCTTTCTTCTTCAGACCGGGAAAGACGGGAAGAAAGGCAAAGGATATATCAGTCCATAAGAAGAAGAAAGAGAAAAAGAAGAGAAGAAGACTCCTGAGAAGAGAGAAAGAACACCAATCCTTCCCTCTCTCGTTCTTCTCCTGCTCCTCCCCCTGACTTTTCTTGCTTTCTCTTTCTCTCTTCTGTGTATCCAGTAGCCTTCTTTCCTTTTTCGCCTCTTCTGTCTGTTTACTTCACAAGAGAAAAGAGGTAGAGGAACCAATGAGAAACCCTCGTCTCTCTACGATAGGCAAAACACACATCGATTCTCCCTGTCTCTCAGAAAGAAGAAAGAAAGAAAGAAAGACAGGAAGTTGGTCTCCCTCTTCATCCCGTAGATCCCTACAAGTTTTCCGAAGAGAGAAGAAAGAAGAGAGAGAAGTTATATCAGAGAGCCTCTCTTCTTCAAGAAGAAAGACGAATCTCTCCTTCCTCCTCTTCTTTTCCTTCTCTTGCTTCTTTGGGTTTAATCCCTGATAAGAAGAGCCTCTTGGCTTCTAGGAATCTTTCTTCTTCTTCTCCTCTCTTGCTTTCCAAAGGGAAGAGATGCCTTATTCTCTTCTAATATCGAAAAGAAGAAGAAAGAGAAAAAGAAGAAGAAGATGCACGCAGAGGGAGAAGAAAGAAGAGGAGAATACGACAGGGCGCGGGGGTGGGAGAACAAGAGAGGTAGGTGGGTCGCTAAGGAGAAGAGTTGGAGCATCAGTAGTAGTCGTAGTAGTAGTAGTTGACCTACTAGTAGTAGTAGTAGCTAGCTGAATTGCGATAAATACGCCAAGCCTCCTCCTGCCTGTGAGTCTTCATCTAAATGCATGATCGAGGGAGAAGAGGAGTGAGAAAAGAAAGACTCGAGAAGGGCCAAATGCGTTTCATTCAGAAGAAAGAAGAAGATTCTCTTGACTTTTCATTACACAAGAAGAAGAAGAACTTCTCAAGTCCTCGGGGAGAATCCAATTCTATGTGCACTCCGGGGGGAAGAGAAGATTTCTTCTCTCTGTCTCTTTCCGTTTCTCTCTCTCTCTTCTTTTCATTTTATTTTCTTTCTTTTCCTTGCTCTACCTCTTTCTCCCTTCTCTTCACGTTCTTTCGTTCAAGTCGAGATGGAGAGTTGAGCACACAGAAAGAGAGAAGAGAGAGGTAGGGCTTGTCTCTTTTCTTTCTTGAGATTTCTCTGAAAGAAAGGAAGATGAAGGACAGACAGGCAGGGAGACAGGAAAAGAGAAAGAAAGAAAGAAAGAGAGAGAGAGAAGGCGCCTTGTTTTTTGCTTCATGTGTGTTGATGAGAACAACTCGAACATTCTTCTCATAGTCTAGGCATTCTCGATACTTTCTCTTCCTCTTCCTCTTCTTCTTCTCCTTCTTTCGATCTCCAATCCTTCTTCTTCTTCTTTCATTCCTTTCTTTTCTTTTTCCCTTTTTCCAAGAAAATGCCGGATGTTTTAGTTGCCGAGTCTCCTCCTCATCCTCGCCCTTCTTCTCCTCCTGGTCCTGATCGCAATAAGATCCAGCCAGACTCTTCTTCTTCTTTCTTCTCTTCTTCTTTCTCTTCTTCTTCTCCTCCACTCCCTCCTCCTCCTCCCTCATGTAGTCTCTCTTCTTCTTCCTCTTCTTCTT
>NW_027153090.1:12528-12844 GCF_002600585.1 Cystoisospora suis
TGACTCCTCGTCGTCGTCATCACCCCTAGTACCGCCAGCAGGAGGACCTTGTGTAGCTTTATTATCGGATAGCTCACCCCACCTTACTAGTCAGTTCTCTCAACCTCCACCATCCTCGGCCGTCTCTTCTTCTTTTCTTCTCTCTCCATGTGAAAAGAATGAGAGAGAGAGCAAAGACAGGAGTTGCAAAGGAGTCTCTTCCTCCTCTGTTTCTTTCTCCAGACCTACACAAAAAGAAGAAGAGAACCGCATCATCTCTTCTCTCTCTCCTGAATGCATATGTCCTTCTCCTTCTTCTCTAGCCCCCCCCCCCCCC
>NW_027153090.1:13066-16443 GCF_002600585.1 Cystoisospora suis
GGGGAGAAGAAGAAGGAGAGAGGTAGAAGCACAAGAATTCAAGAGAGAAGAAGCAGGAGAAGAAGAGGATGAAGAGGAAGAGACGGATAAAGACGAGGAAGCATTTCTTGATGTAGAAGAGTTGTCTCTTGTAGACAATATCTGGCAATACGTGCTAGGGGAAGGAGAAAGAAAAACCTCTCTAGGGTATGACTATCTTGTTAAGCTCATTCTTATCGGTAAGAAGAAGAAGAAAAGGAAAAAGAAGAAGAAGGACAAGAAGAAGAAGATTTCTTCTTCTTTCTCTTCTTCTCCCTCTCTCTTTCTCTTCGTCCTTCTCTTCTTCTGCTTCGTCACTCACTTCACTTTCACACACATGCATACATAGAAAGACAGAGATTTTAGATAGATCAAAGATAGATAGATAGATGGATAAATTGGAGATAGATAGCTTCAGGATGGATGGATGGAGTGCATGTCTAGTATCTCATCTATAGTTGGACATTCTCAATCCTTCTTGTAGCCTAACAGAGTATATTTATCTATGTATCTATCTCTCTTTCTCGTCATATACATACGTATATCTATATCTGTGTGTATACGTCATCTCTAAACAGTTAATATGACTAGGGGTGTATACAACTTGACCTCTTCTCCTCTATCGATCTATCTCTCTATCTGTCTCTAGGTGCGGGCTGTGTGTATATATATATATAACACGTAGACTGTAGATATCTACAGATCCCTAGTGATGGTCTGCTTCTTATTCATGTTTCTTCGTCTATTTATCTCGATGTGTCTCTTTCTGTCTCTTCTTCTTTCCCTCATCTCCTCGTCAGCCTCTTCGTCGAAGCTCTTCACTTTGCCTGGATGCTCTTCTTCTTCCTCCTCATCTCTCTATATCACACCTAGATAGACGTACACAGACATCTATGTGTATATATAGATATGTATGTGGATAGATAGATGGATAGATTTAGATAGATAGCTAGATTGATTGAAGATAGGTATAGATGTGTGTGGCGTAGCACTATGAGTTTATTTTTGACTTTTCTTCTTCTTCTTGTCACTTGTTTCAAGGATGCTGAGAAAGTCCGTGTCTCTTCTTCCTCCCCGTCCCTCTCCTTCTTCTCTCTTTCTCTCCTCTTGTCTTCTATTTCTCAATCTGTCTATCTCCGATCTATCTATGTATCTTTCTTTAATCTATCTCCGTATCTATCATGAATCCATCTGTTTAGTTGTCTTCAATATGTCTTTCTTTGATCTATCTCTTTCTCTATCTACTTCTGATCAGTCACTCCTTCGTAGCCGTCATCTTTCTCTTCTTCTCTTGTGATATCTGCACATGTCTATGAAGATTTCTACTCTTCTTAGCCACCCTTTCATCTTCCTCTTCTTCTCCTCCTCTTCCCTTGTCGTCTTCTTTTCTTTCTTTCTTATCGTCTCTTCTTTCTTTTATCTTTTCTTCTTGTGTGTGTCTCTTGCTCTTTGCTTAGGTAATACATGCGTAGGAAAGACGTGTCTGCTGTCGCGGTTTATCCGTGATCGCTACCCTTCACGCCAAGAGCAGAGACCGACGCTAGGAGTGGATTATGAGACAAGGACGCTTCAGATCGACGATACGAAGAAAGTTAAGGTGCAGGCATGGGATACTGCCGGCCATGAAAGGTTTAGATCAGTTACTTCAGGTAAGGTCGAAGTGTCGATCCCATACCACCTACAGACACTTCAAGAAGACAATGATAGAGGTGAAGAAAGAAGAAGAAGGTGGGAAAGAAGAAAAGCAGCGAAAGGAGGAGATGTCTTCTTCATGTCAGGAGATGTTCAAACGATACATACACCTAGATAGATTGAAGATAGATGAAGACCTGGAAGGCAACAGAGAGATAGAATGGCGTGGAAGTAGATAGAGAAGTAAATAGAGAGATGAAGAGATAGATAGGTAGATTTAAGATAGACACATGCACCACGAAGAGTTGGGTAGAACGATAAATGATAGACAGGGTGGAGATAGATGGAGAGGTTGATAAGAAAAGAGAGACAAATCAATGGATAGATAGATAGAGAGGGAGATGAACGGTAGATAGAGAGATAGGTGAAAGGTAGATAAATCAAAGATAGATGCATAGATAGCTGAAAGATAGACTGAAGACAGATATGACATAGTGCATGAGGATGTGTATGTTATCTCTACCTCCCTTCTTTCCTTTCTTCTTCTTCTTCTCTATGTGCCTGCCTGCCTCTCCCCCTCCTGTATGTGTTGCATGCAGCTTACTATCGCTCTGCTATGGGGGCGCTGGTGGTCTTCGACCTCACAAACCGCAAATCTTTCGAATGTAAGACTCGCCCTCTCCTTCTTCTTCTTCTCTTCCATCACTCACACGATTTCTGCAGCTCTTCAGCTGTTCATGCATGTATAGAAATGTATTCTCTCTCTCTCTCTATATATATAGATGTATATGTATTGACTTATGAGGATGTTTAAAAATAGTTTGCAGACCATCGTCCAAATCCTGCGAGAAACTCCTGACGATTTTCTTCACCCCCTCGAACTCGTCGACTGGCCGTTGGGTCTGACTCTTCATCCATCCATCCATCCGTCGATCTATCTTTAATCTATCTATATATCTCAGTCTCGCTCTCTGTCTCATCCGACTTCAATCTATCTTTTATCTATCGGTATGTACGTACTCGTCTACCTGTATATGAATATGACACTTTCAAGCATATATATATATATATATATGTATATCTATATATATATATATATCTATGCATATATGTCTATTGTATCTGCATGGGGATGGCCGGCGTGGTGTCTGTTGTTCTCGTGATGGTCTTTGGGACGTGTCTTGTTGCTTGTATGTGCAATTTTCTTTTCTTCTTCTCCCCCGTCCTTTTCTTTTCTCTTTCTTCTTTTCTATCTTATCCTATCTATCCTATCTTCCCTATCCTCTCTTCCCTATCTGTGTGTTGCATGTGTATCTCATAGGTGTGCGAGAGTGGCTAGAGGAGCTTGAAGAGAAAGCACCCCAGAATATCGTTAAAGTCCTCGTAGGCAATAAGGCCGATCTCTCCGCCGAGGGAAAGAGAGTAAGAAATGAGTACGACACAAGAGTCCATTCCCAGGATTCTCATCTACCCACTTATTCACAGCGACCATCCAGACTTCTATCGTTTCCCATCTTTCACATGTGATCTCCTAACTTCGTCTTCCTCGTCCCTTCTATATGCCAACTTCATTCTTCATATTCGTACAGACATATCGATATACACATAGGTACATACATATATATATATATATATATATGTATAGATATAACTCAGCATGTTTCAAGTTCTCTCAGGGGAGGGAGTCTTAATTAGGGTTCTTTTCTTCTTTTTCTTCTTTGTCTCCT
>NW_027153090.1:16770-21113 GCF_002600585.1 Cystoisospora suis
TCTTCAATCTATCTGTCTTCAATCTATCTTTATCTATCTATCGGATACTTTTCTCTTTCTGTACCATCTGATCGTATTGATAGTTTAATTTTGTATTTCTTTGTGTGTGGCTTTTTATTTTTTTCTTCAAAGGCCGTTCCTAAAGAAGAAGCAGAGAAACTGGCGAAAGAATATGAGATCTCATATATTGAGACAAGCGCTCGGACAGGGAAGCATGTGAGAAAGGCTTTTATCGAGCTTACACGTCAAGTTGTAGAATGTGTAAGAGAACTTGAAATGCAGTGTACATACACCCCAACTCCCTCGCCGTGTCATATGGATGCGAACAGAAAGAAACGAAGAGGAGATCACGACCAAGAAGAAAAAGAAGAGAAAGCCCTTAGAGAAGGCGATAAAGATTTGAAGGATGGCGTCTATACAACTTCTATAAATCATGCTTTAAGTAACGGAGATCTCGACGTTATTCAGCTAGCTGACACCTCTCCTGTAGAAAATAGACACGGGGCATATAGCTTATTCTCTCAAGCGATATCTTTTCTTCCTTCTTCTCTTCAGCATCTTCTCTTACAGAAAAGAAGAAGAAGAGTCGTTTCAACGAATCGAAATATCTATCATCTCTTTCACTTCAATGAACATCCCCATAGTAACGCTCTTCCCTTCTCTCTAGATCAGCAGGAGTCCCAAGAAGGGAGGAGAAGAAGAAAATCTCAGGAAGATGAAGAAGAGAGAGAAGAGAAGGATGACGAGGAGACTACTAGGTGGAAGGGTGAAGAAAGAGAGGAAGAGAAAGAAGGTGAAAGAGAAAGAAGAAGGAAGACAGAAGTTGAACGGATAAGAGATTACCCGTATATAAGCCGAGGTATGCAATTCCGACGTTATGCCATTGATGATCAACTGGATAGATGTCTAGATGTCTAGATTTCAAACTATCATCTATTTTCTTCTTCTTCTTCCACAGGTGGCTCTTTTTTCATCTTCTTTCTGTCTTTCTTTTCTTGCTTCTGATTAAGAAGCTGGAATACCGTTTATTTTGCCTCTACTTCATTCCCCCTTTTTATTTCCCCGAGTTTCTCTTCTGTTTCCCAAGGTGTATACGATCATCGTCGCTCTGCTTCCTTGAGTGATGTGTGTCGCTGTCTTCCTCTTTCTTAGAGATGATAGGAAGATAGCAGTAGCAGGAGCAAAATGTCTTTTGTCCTAACTGAAGAAGGATGATCACGATTGCGTCAAGGGGTGTTGAAGAAAGAGAGAGAATGAAAGAATGCTTTTCTTTATCTCTCTTTCTCTCCTTTGTTACAATTCTCCATTCCAAGAGAAGGTTAAAGAAAGGAAAAAAAAATGAGCATCATGTGGCCTTTCTCCTCGTGCTGTCTATAATCTTTCTGTCAGGTTCTTTCTTCTTTTCTTTTCCCATCTGCCGCGATTTTCTTCTCACATTATTTATTTAGGTGTCAATACACCTCACTCGCTAGACTGGGCGGTGTCTCTATACCTACATACCTATCTACGTATCCTCCGCGCCTCCGGTGTACATACACCTGAGCGTTAGGTGTATGTACACCCCAGCGTTAGAAAGAGACTATGTCTCTATACACCAACATGTCATCTCGCCTGGTGTACATACACCTGAGGCAGGTTTTATTATAGTCCATTCATCGTGCTATCAAAGACAGGTAGATGATGATGATGGGTGACAGGTCACCTAGCATGATGGCTGACGGTGATGGCGAACTTTCCGTTTTCTGAGGGAGGCGTTCGATTTCCTCCTTTGTTCATTTCTCAAAGAGGTTTGTTCCTCTTCTCTTCCTTTTAAGACTGAAGAAGGACTGATGACTGAAGGGATGATGTTCTCATCTTTCCGTCGTTCTCTTAGCACGTTCGGTTTAGCGTCCACTTTAGACAGCTACGAGCAAGAGGACTAGAGTATATATCGAAAGGGAGATGGAGATCATCTTCCTGCTGTCACTTGTTTTCTTGAGACAGGGAGTAACTATGTCTTCCCTAGGTCATCCGATCCGCACTCATGAGAAAAGAAAGAGAAAGAAAACGAAGATTACGTATCCGTCCATTCAGGTGTCGCAGCGTCTAACTCTGAATGAGTGACGGGCAGTCGTAGGTATGTGGATTGAAAATAGAGAGATTAGGAAACGATAGGATAGAGGTGTACAGTCAGGGTGAGAAGAAGGAGAACCTCTGAAAGAAGACTCATCAGAAGGGTATGAGATTGATAATGCGGCTGGCTATACATGGTGGATGCTTTCCCTCGACAAGCGACAGACATACACACGTGCCCCTGTATAGAAGACGAGTCGGAGTGATAGATACTTTAGGCAGCGGCTCTTCTTCTATCTTTTTCAAAACGGAATGCATCGACCGACACCCATCTATCTTTCTTCCTCTATTTCTGTGAGATAAGTGATCGGTCTGTCAACAGGATGGAGAGCAGGAGGAAGACGTTCCAGCATGCTTGTAGATAGATCATACGACGAAGCGAAAAAGGGCGATGGAGAAAAAACATTCCATAAGACCAAGAAGGATTTCTACTTGTTGCTTTGATAGCTTTAAACGAAGAAGAAAGACTTCATCACGCTACCTGTCATCATTTACCCTAGGGGTGCTGTGTTTGCTGGTCTTCGTATTACAGCGGTGGTTTCTAGCCTACCAAACTGTCCGATGGTTGATGAATCGAAACGACGAGAATGAAAGAGGTGAGTTAATTGTCTCTCGTGTCTATTATCTAGCTCCCACCCCAGCTAGCTGGCTAACTAGACACGTTCTGCAGAGAAAAGAGGATCGCTTTCTGTAAGCCACTCAGTTCACAGAAACGCCCTTTCAGTGTCTTCCATTCTCTTGACGCTGTTGCCAAGCAATCAATCGCCGAGAAATGCAAGAATCTTTCCTTTGAACAGAAGTTCTTCAAGAAGTGAGAAAAAAAGGAGAAGTTTGACAGATGAAAAGAAAAAGAACGGCCAAAAAGAACCAAGCAGACAGACACGCGAAGAGACGACGGCCGTGTGTCTGTCTTCTTTCTCTTCTTCACTAAGACCGAAGCCCCTCCCCCCCCCCTTCCATATATCGTCTAGAGAGATAAGAATAGGCGTGAGCCTGGATGTTCATCCTTTCCTCGGGGTGCTTCTTCGCCATGGAAACCGAAGAGTCACCATCCTAGCACATGAGGGTAGTCGTCTCGTGATCCGACCGATCTAATTTTTCATCTCTTCTTCATTCTCTTTCTCTCTCATCATCTTCTATCTATCACTCCTCCTCTCTCATCATTAGTCCTCTCATTCTTGAAAAGAGAAGATTCAACCATACACATACACAGTAGTACACAGAGATATACATATCTATCTATCTACGTTTGAAGATGTATATAGACCCAATCTATATACACGATGAGCCTCCCTCGCCCTCCCTCTGTAGGAACAAGGGGAGAGAAAGAATAAGTGAAGAGAAAGAAGCAGAAGAAGTGAATTAGACAACCTCCTGTTTCTTTCTCCCTCCCTCTCTTTCTTTCAAAGACAAAGAAGTCTCTCCGATAGAAAGACAAGATGATGAGGACGAAGGAGAAAAAGGGAGAAAAAGAAAGAACGGAGAAGAGGGAGATTGTTTCTTCTCCTCCTCATTCTTATCCTTCTTATGCTTCACGAACCATGCGCTAGGTTTCTTCACAAGCTCTCTATCTATCTATCTATGTATCCATCTATTTAAGGATTGATACAGAAGACCCCCCCACACACGAAGAAGGAACGACGTCTTCATCTGTTGATTTGATCGACCAAATTCATGAGAATCCATCACCTAGGCTTCCCGACTGGTAAGACGCAGCAAGACACAAGTAAAGACGAAAAAGAAGAATAGGAAAAGAAGAAAGAAGGACGGGATTCCCACCTCCCTTCGCTCTTCTCTTTTTTCTCTCAATGCAGAGAACTGAAAGATTCGGACGCTTCAATAGAAATTATCTTCGGTCTTCTTCTTTTTCTTCTCTTCTTCTCTTTACTATCTCTCCCTAGGAATCCTACGACTCTGACTCTTCAGACTGAAGGGTGTTGGTGGTCTTCATTCATCTTTCTCCTTCTTCTTCTCCTCCTGTCTGCCTCGCCTCGTCTTCTTCTTCTATCTTCTCCTTCTCTTCATTTTCCTTCTTCATGATCTCTTCTTCTTTTTCCTCTGTTCCGTCGTGTTTCTTCTGACTCTCATCAACGCCTTCTTCATTACAGTCGCTATCCGTCTTCTTCTCCCCATCCAAATCTCCTTCTCCTTCCTTCTCTATCTTTTCTTCTTTCTCTTTCTTCTTCTCCTCACCTTCTCCTTCTTCTCTTTCAAGATCATCTTCATTTCCT
>NW_027153091.1:0-396 GCF_002600585.1 Cystoisospora suis
TGCAGGATATCGCGGCCGCACGGTCATCAATTCTTTAAGTGCGGAGGCGCCAGGGGGCACAGAGAATCTTTTTTTTCATAGCGGGCCCTCGTCAGCTCGTGTTATTGAAGCATTCTGTTCCCAGTGCCCACACATGTGAAGCATCCTCACTGATCTACTTCCCCACCTACCTGATGTGGCTCAATTCTGACAAGAAAGCAACTTTGGAGAACCATGAACCTACCTTTAGAGCTGGACGTGGACCCATCAGCATTCAAAATCATGTGTAAAAAACAGGAGAAAATGTCACTTTTTTTTAACCCTTGAATTTTTTTGGTAGACACTCCCGGCTTCTGGGTTCCTTTTTGTGATGGTTCTTATTACTCTTCAAAAGCTCCCAATCTTCAAGACCATTGA
>NW_027153092.1:0-5977 GCF_002600585.1 Cystoisospora suis
GGGGGGGGTGGGAGGGTGGGTGGTTCCCACCGAGACTGGCCTGAAGTGCGAAGAAGAAAACCGCCTTCTTGTATGACCCTTCCGGCTGTCGGTCTCCTGGACGATGAGTCACCATCAGTTGTAACTTCTTTTCTTCACTGAAAGAAAGGACGGGCGACGACTGCGTCTGAGTATCACCCCTGTAATTGTGGTTACTCGTGGAAAATCTGGCGTGGCGAAGCGAGCTCACTCAGACCCGAGGTCCTTTTTCTCTTTTTCTTTCTCATCTGCTGCTGACGTGCCGGGTCCCAGCATTACAGGACTCGAAGGAGATAGGAATCTTCTGTTTCTGACGTAAGGCTGACCTCTCGGCGGGGCCAGCCATTCTTTCTCTCCGCCGCACGGTAAGAGGTCCCCAGACATTCTTGCGCCCTCTCACTTCTGAAAAAAGTATTAGTCTTGTTCCCGTGGCTCAGCTTGGAGACGCTTTTCTCGTCTCTTGATGAGGCACAGCTACCAGGAGATACGCTCCGTAATATTATCAATGCCTAGCGGGCGGTCTGATGGCTGAACAACACGTAATACCCAGATCTGGGGACGAAAGATCTGTCATGGTTTCGGTGAGAACTGTCGTCGTTATGCGTGCGTGGGCGTCGGCGATGCCTCAGTCCTATCAGGCTGTGCCGCCTGACGGAAGAACCTTCTGTTCGCCTCGACCACCAGTCGCCGTTGTTTCCGGGAGGCAGCAAGGTTCTTCCGGCTTGTGAAATTTGCCTTGTAGTTTCGCGCGTGGGCTGCGCATTCACAGAGAATGCGAATATGTTGTGAGAGATCCCGAGAGGAGACCGGGACAGGCGGTCCCATTTGTTCGGAGAGCGGTGACAACCATAGCCAAGTACTTGCAACGGTGTCCGGCGCGTCCCGTATTGACAGTCGGACTTTTTTGTGCAGACCAGCCCCTCCCAAGATCCGAGGTGCCCTAGAAACAGGGCTGGCCTCAGAGGGACTGTACTCGCCCTCAAAAGCCCTCCAGGCGGTATCTTTTCTCCTGTGTCGGTTTTGTCCCTTTCAGGCGCTGGTTGCCCGTTTCTCTCCTGACGTTCGGGCATACCGTCTAGCGTATCTTTGTCGGCCCCACGTGTGATTTCTCCGCCGCTTCCAGGTTCTCTTGTTGGAGAGGACGCATGACCCAATCGTTTCACTCAACATCAAGTACCAGGACTCCACCGCTTGCCGAGCCTTTACCGCACCTGTCCTTCGCCATGGCGTCCGTTCATTCAACGCGGAGACTGCCTCTGGCAGTCTTGGTAGTTTTGGGTACGATGAGTATACATGGTTTCCTGGGTATATTCCCATCTTCGTGTCTTATCCCTGTATCGGCTGATGAAGCCGAGGTTGCATCGCAGCCCGCTACAGCAGAAGAGGCCCCCCGGTCAATTCCTGTAGATGAGGGCGAGCGAAAGGATCCTGCAGTGTTGACACCGGAAGAGCAGGAGTCGGTACAGAAGTCTCAGGAAAGTCATCAGTATCAGGCAGAGGTATCGAGGTTGATGGATATTATTATTAACTCGTTGTATACGCAGAGAGAGGTTTTCCTCAGAGAGCTTATCTCGAATGCCGTGGATGCTCTAGAGAAGGTCCGGTTCACGGCACTGAGTGAGCCAAGAGTTATGGAGCCCAAGAAGAACCTGGATATTCGTATCGAATATGACCCAGAAGCGAAGACCCTGACAATCATCGACACAGGTATCGGTATGACAAAGCAGGATTTAATCAACAATCTTGGGACTGTAGCTAAATCTGGCACAAGCAACTTCCTTGAAGCTATGGCTCAGGGCAATGACGTCAACTTGATCGGGCAATTTGGTGTGGGTTTCTATAGCGCCTTTCTTGTTGCTGATAAGGTTACTGTCATATCTAAGAACATAGATGATGACCAGTATATCTGGGAGAGTTCCGCGGATGCCAAGTTCCAGGTTGCAAAGGATCCTCGGGGTAACACTCTTGGGCGAGGTACAGCTGTCACTTTGCACTTAAAGGATGACGCCACGGAATTCCTCTCGGAATGGAAGCTAAAAGATCTAACTACCCGCTTCTCGCAGTTCATGAGCTATCCCATCTACGTACGGGTCAGTCGTACTGTCACCGAAGAAGTGCCTGTGGAGGAAGAAGCCAGTACTGAGAAGACAGAGGGAGAGGAACAAGAAAAGAAGGACGAAGACGTTGAAGTCAAGGACGGGGATGAGAGAGCTGAGAAGAAAGACTCGGTGAGAAAATGGCACGAGAGTCAGAAAGAAGTTGCGCAGTCCGTGTGTGAGGGAGAGGTAATCTTTTCTCCCACTAGTAGGTATTATACAGAAACGATAACTCCGTTGTGCGGGGTGGGAGCAGGGTTTGCAGATTTCGTGCTACGCGTGTCTATGTATGCTTGTGTGCGGTCGGTTGCTCGAAGACGATACAAGGCACACCTCACCACGAAGCCAGTGAATCGAGATGGGAAAGGGGGCAGCAGGGGTGTTCTTCCGGCAACGGCTTCACCGTGGTATGTTGACTGGCTGGAGAGAGCGTAGAAAAACAGCATTAGGTGAAGACGGTGAATTGAGCTGAGTAGAATGCAAAGGGTGGCCGGTACACCTTGTGAACTTCTTACGTCTCTCGGATCATTGTGTCCAATGGGGTCAGTGCCGTGCATGGTGAGCGGCGGTCGCTGGCTGTTTCATGGTGTCTTGTCTTCTTTCAGAAGCCCAAGACAAAGACGATTGAGAAGAAGAAAGAGGAGTGGGAGCAGGTCAACACGCAGAAGGCCATCTGGCTCCGCCCAAAGGAAGAGATTACAGACAAGGAGTATGTTGAGTTTTACAAGGAAGTTAGCAAGGACTGGTCTGAGCCGCTGACACACATTCACTTTGCAGCGGAAGGGGAGGTGGAATTTCGCGCTCTTCTTTACATTCCTAAGCGTGCCCCCATGGATTCATTCAGCAGCTACTTCGGGAAGCAGACGTCGGTCAAGGTGTATGTACGCCGCGTATTAGTGGCAGACAAGTTCGATGAGTTACTACCGAAGTATCTGAGTTTTGTCAAGGGTGTGGTGGACTCCGATGACCTACCCCTCAATGTCTCGCGTGAGCAACTGCAACAGCAGAAGATCTTATCAGTTATCTCAAAGAAGCTCGTGCGGAAGACCCTGGAAGCCATGCGCAAATTGTCTCTTGATGCCCAAAAGGAACGCCAGGAGCTGCAGAAGGAGATGGAAGAGGAGGAGGATGCAACGAAGAAGGAAGAACTGAAGAAGCAACTGAATCAGAAAGGTGTTTATGACAAGTTTTACGATGAGTTCTCTCGTAACCTGAAATTGGGATGCTACGAAGATGATGCAAATCGTACAAAAATTCTCAAGTTGCTTCGCTTCCATACGAGCAAATCGGGACCGGACGCGAGTGTCCCTCTTGAATCCATTGTCACTGCTCTACCGGAGAACCAACCAAACATTTACTACGCGTCAGGCGATTCCATTGATCAGCTCATGAAGGCTCCTGAAATGCAGATCTTCCTGAAAAAGGATATTGAAGTTCTCTTCTTTACTGAACCAATGGATGAGGCATGCATTCAGCGGGTCAATGAATTTGAAGGTAGGTCGCCAGATAGAAGATGAAGGCCGTGCACAGTGGCGAGGAACGGTCAGGTTGAAGAAACTGTGGCGTCCTTTCTGCCGTCGCTCGGGTTCCTCCGCTTTCTTACGGCTATTGCAGAGATGAACCAATCGTCTTTGTGTCATGGCTTTAGAGAATCAGAAGGAATCCTAGCATGCTCTCCCGTTTGTCTGCTGTTCTTGGTCGCGCGGGATGCACTGAGAATCACTGGTCACGTTTGTATGTCGTGGTGCGTGCAGGGAAGAAATTTGTGTCAATTCAGAAAGGCGACGTGCAGTTGGAGCAGACAGAAGAAGAGAAGTCCAAAGAAAAACGCTTAAAAAAGGAGTTTGAGCCTTTACTCAAGTGGTGGAAGAAGCTTCTAGGTGACAAGGTAACAAAGGTGGAAGTGTCCAAGCGCCTTGTCGATGCTCCCTGTGCAGTAGTGGCGTCAGAGTGGGGCTATTCAGCACAGATGGAGAAAATCATGAAGACGCAGACCTTTGCAGATCCAAGACACGTTAGAATGATGACGGGTCAGAAGGTCCTGGAGATCAACCCGAACCACAAGATCATTCAACATTTCTTACACGTAGTCAAATCCGACGGGGAAGACAACATCTCGCAGCGTGATCAGGACCTGGCGAAGTTACTTTACGAAGTGGGGAAGCTTGCGTCTGGGTTTGAGGTCGATGACCCAAAGAACGTTGCAGCTAACCTTATTCAGGCAGTGGCTGTCGAGATGAGTTTGCCTGCTGACTCTCTTGTAGAGGAGTATCCTGTTCCAGCTGAGGAAACGGAGGAAAAGGTAGCAGATGAAAAGGAGGAAGAGGTCAAGGAAGCCGATGATGTTGGCCAGGACGATGATGAAACAAGTGACCAGGGCGGCAAGGAAAAGATGGGAGACGCTCCGGAGCAGAAGCATGATGAGCTATAGGGAGGGTTCCCAAGGAGTTTGCGTTCTTCACCTTGCCTCTTCATTTCTTCTCTTCAGGCACACAGAGAGCTGTCGGAGCATTCCATGGTCGTCTTCTTCGAAGAGCGAATTGACCTGTACATGTTTGTATGACTTCCTGTTTTGTGCATCAACCGGGGTAAGGAGGTCACTCGGAGACCCTGCTTGCTGTCGGAGTGGCAGTATGTGGTAGTAGTCGCCTTTATCGGTCCCGGCCTGTTCACTATACAGGGGGCACAAACTGAAGGCATGTTCTGTTGATGCTTGTCTTGACTACGTCGTCGTGTTTCTCAAAAGTTCTTTTCACTCTCCGTGAACTGAGTAGGGAATGCTTCTCCGTGTAAACCGCGTGGTGTTGTTGTCCGTGTCTCTGATGAACAGCTGCAGATTTGGCACTGGTCTTCGGTGTTGATGACTTCCCGCAAATTTTGTCTGGCAATTCTGAGGGTGTCGTCTTTGCTTTTCTTCGCACTTCGGATATATTCCGTACGGAACACACTTTTCAGTGTTCTGAAGTTAAGCCGAGTTGGGCACCGCGGCGCGACGTCGAGAATGACATCATACGTAATTCCTGTCTAAACCCGTCTTCCATTTTGCTCCGTAGTGCCGATTTTTCGGGCAGAAATTCGCGGTGATGTCCGGCCAAAGGGCAACAACCGTCCGGGATCCTATATTGCCGAAGGGAGTGAGCCTCGCTCGTGCAGGACTCGAGTGCGGGGACCACGATTCTACCGGCCAACCAGGCTGTTCTCCCGCCCGGGCTGGTTTTTTGTTTGGCTGGTACACGCTATGGGGCGCACAGTGCAGGGGCCAGCGAAGCTCTAAAGCAGAGCAGAGACACTCGCACCCCGTACGACAGTTTCGAGAGAGGAGCCGGGCTGACATGAAACATTCCCCCCGAATGTATACCTGTATATATACCGATCTGTATACAGCGAGAGCCACCACCTCCTAAGAAAGAGACCGATGAAGGAATAAGCTAGGTCGGATTATATCGCTTCATACATGCACATACCATGTTGGGTTCCAGCCAAGAAAAGGATAGGCTCCCAAGTCTCCTGAGAAGAGCAAGAGAGAGGGAAACAAAGACACAAATGGCTCCGCTTCGCTACTACACATACATCAAAATTGGGGCATCCATGCGACCTGATGACATTCTGTGCAGAGCGATTCTGTACATACCAATCCTATACACAGATTTCATCTCAGCTGAAAGCTTAGGTTGCGCACACCACCCGAAAAAAACTGTTGGTCTTGGCCAGCCGGTGTAAAAGCTCGTGTCGGCTCTACAGACCGTGTTCTCGAAATCACTCTAGAGACAGAGCGCGAGCTTGGGTGAGCCCGGAGACTTTATGGTGCACTCTCCTCGGTGGTCAGCACTGGGCTGTTGCAACTCGTCACGTGGGACACTTCT
>NW_027153092.1:6259-81849 GCF_002600585.1 Cystoisospora suis
ATATGCAAGACGTGTGAGAAGGGTCCCGGCGCCAGGTATTCCCAGCCATGCGCCAGCTTCTAAGAGAGGAAGAAGCGGTCTCAGTAAATGTTGTTCCAAGTGGACTTTGAGCAATATTCTGTACAGGTCCTGGTTGCTGGCTTCCGCATATCCACGTTCCCTAGCGGTGTTGGCTCCAACACCTGGTGTACTGGTACCGCAGACGTCCGGTGCAGAATATCGGGAAAGGGGCCTTAGGTTTGGTTGCAGTCTTCCTCTTGCGCCCCATCGATATGCCTGCAAAATACAGTAGATACTGCTGAGTGAAACTCGAGGACGGCCGAGAATCCTAGTCAAAAGTGACGATGTCCGACCTTTGGAGTCGGTGAAGGAGGTCGACAGTGAGATGGTCTTCCGGAACCGTGTGTGGTACACTGTGCTACATCAGTATATGACCAGACATAGGCGTTTTAAGGTGTTGAGATAAGATTGGACCCCTCTGTACGCAGGCCGTTCCGACGGCGGTACTGTCTCTCAAACCCACCCCGTCACTGCCATACAGCGTTCCGCCTAGTATCAGAAACAGATACCTATACAGCACGAACGAGAGTACTACACACCTACGCGTGACAGGGTGACACAGTCGCTGCTCTCGAGACTCCCCGCGTTCAAAAGGCTGGCCAGCAACGAAGCAGCCATTAAGTAAACCTTGTGCGCTCTGTTGTTCGGTCACGAAGGAGAGGAGGTGACTGGTGTTCACAGGCAGACTGGAGGGCCCTCTAAGTGCCCGCAGACTCCGCGCCTCTCTTAGTCTTTCAAGTCTCCTGGGCAGGAATCTCTCTGGGAGACATCTGCCTTGGAAGGGCATGTAACATTACCTCTATCAAGGGAAACAAGAACGTCTTGGACAGATGGACGTAGTCTCTTTCTAAGAGAGCGAATCTCATTCCCTCCCTTCGCAACGTGTCGAACTGTCCTTCGTCAAAACGGCGTACTACGCGCCGGAGCTGACGCGCCACCTCTGCAGCCAGGCGTTCCTGTGCCTCCTTGTCAAGATCGCACAGCGAAACGTACGCGTCCCAGTGCTCTTCAGGCTCAAGAATAAAGAATTCCTCTTGATCTTCGTCATCCTCTTCACTGTCGTTGCTGTCTCCCTCTTCTGGACTGCGCCGGGTTGTCTGTTCTGTGTCTGAGGTTTCCCCGTCAAGACTGGCGGAAGGCGTGGCTACGTCTGATAACCGACGAGCTAAACCAGGCGCGGGAGCCGCAACAGAGCCGCCCCCCAAAGTAAAGTCAATCCCTCTGGCAGATTCTCCTTTATTCCGTGTCCCGGTTTTGTCGCCGGCCTGTCCCGCTTTGTCGCCGGCCTGTCCCGCTTTGTCGTTTGGGGCTTGTTTCCTGGCGTTCTTCCAGTGCTCGTGGGACCGAGAATTCTTTCTACGTGATTGGTGATCCTGGGCGGCAACGACGCTCAAGTCGATAGGTATATTCACAACAAAATCTTGAAAGTCCATCATTCCGAGGCTCCCGTCCGCGGATTTCTTGGGCTCCTTCGCACTGGGGTGCTCGCCATCACGCCTTTCCTGGTGGTCTGTGTTTCTGTTCTTTGTTCTGCCTTTCTTCCCTAGTTTCATCTCCACAACCACACATCCGCTCGCAAGCATCTCAATGCCTTTTCGCAAAGTCCAACCTTTATGACCGCCGTAGAGGCAGATCTTTGTCTCTCTCATGCTCGCTAGGTAAGAGTTATGGTGTTGGCGCCACTGTGAGCAGAAACCCTGTAAGTGCCCTTCTGAAAGGCCTTCATGTTTCCTTGCACGTCCGAGACTATGTTTTGTTTCCTCCTGCAGTGTGTCCCGTGTTGGTCTCACTCCGGATTTCTCCGATCGCCCACCCAAGTCTTCATTCTCTGCCCCACCGTTGCGCTTGCGGTACTCGCTGATTTCTTCCCGCTTGGCCACCTTGTCAAAAATCGCGCTCAGATTTTCTTCTAATTCCTGCCGAAATTCAGGCTGCAGCACATCTTCTATGTACTTGGCAGGAGGAAGAGTTTTGATAGAAAGCTGTCTTTCTTGCTTTCGATCTTTCAACCAGCCAGTTTCTCGCAGACTGTTCTTTCGTCCTACTGCCGAGCCACTTGGCCTCAAAGGCCCGGACCCCCCCCATCGGAGCCCTGATGGAGATGTGCCTCCTCCAAAAAGTCTTCTTTGGGGTGTAGCTTTCCGCAGACGAGGAAATCTCGTTCCGAAATCTTCCCGGGAATCCGCCTCCATCATGGGCACAGGAGAAGCTGCTTCACCCCACTCGTCTGGTTGATCGCCTTCTGGTGACCTCACTTCAGCCTTTACTCTTTGGGGTAGACGCATCACTGCCCGCAGCACTACCGGATATCCTCCCCCGGGCCAACTGCGTGAGTTCCCGTTTTTGTCTTTTGTGTCTCCGTTACCATCTCCCATCCCTTGCAGGTTTCTGTTGTCTTCGTAACCTACCGTCTCCCTCTCTTTCGCCGCTCTTTTACCCTCCCTGGTGTTGTTTGTTGTCTCCACCTTACCTCTTCTGCCTTGCTCTTCTTCAGCCCGGATACTATCAAGCGCAGCACTGAATATATGTCTTGTGGGGTAGACATTGCAAGAAAGGTTACCTACAAGAAGAAGATCGTTCCGGCGCGGACTACGTATAACTCGCTCTATCTCTTCTTCGATCCACTTAAGTTGGTCTTCTTGTTCCTTTCTTTTTGGCGATGAGCCCTTATGCTTCGTCTCTCCTTCCCGGGGCACTGGCGATCCTCTCCAGGCCGTGTGGTATGTTAGTTCCTTCACATCGGGGTTGGCGTTGGCGTGCGGTCTCTCAGTTGCAATAAATACATCTCTTCGTCTTTTGTCCGTCTTGTTCTTGCCCGCTTTTTCCCTTGTTAGCGTCAAGTAACGCGGAGAAGGCCAAAACTCTCCCACTGTGCCTGTACTTGTCTCTATATCCCGCTGGGCTTGTGGCTTAACCTGGTCTGGTTGCGTTGGTTGGAGTGCTCGAAGGCTGGTCTCACCGGAAAGCAGATTGGAGAGAAAGCAGTGAGAATCGATTCCATGAGGCATCAGGCTTTCCAGGAGCCCGCCGTCCACACGCCCGGATGGCTCTAGTCCAGTAGGGTGGCCTGTTCTCGTTTTTGCTGACACGGCGGCTGCCCATATTGCCGAGGACGTCCAGAACTCCGTGCGGCCTGCTTTTTCTCTTTTAGTAGTCTTCTGTGCCGTTGAATTCTCGTCTCTTGAATCTTTGAGTATCAGTGTGGGAGGCGGCCGGTAGGAGTTGAACAGCCATTCCACCGTATTGTGCAGAAAAGACACCCAGCTCCCTCTTTCGTACACTGAGGGTAGGTAGACTGACCGATATCTGTCTGAGCTTTCCCCCTCTCCGGTCTGTCTTGCCTGGTCCCTTTTTGCCTCCTCTTGCCTTTCTTCGTCACCGAGGTTTACGCGTGTTTCCGGCGCCCACTTAGCATTGGCATTCGCGTGCAAGCCCAGCTGCCCCGTGGTCCTCTCCTGTATTAAGTCCTCGTCTGCCCCGACGCTCTCGTACTGATGCCTACTCCCGCCGTCTTCGCCAAGCTTCCTCCTGAGCTGCGAACCGAGTGCGCTCTCCCCCTCTCCTGTACTTACCTGCGTTGTGCTTTCGCTGGCGTCTCCTAAGAACGTCTTGCTGGCCGGACCGAAGGCCAAGATCTGGTTATAGGTGTGCAAAACCAAATTAGGGCGGACCGCCAGCAGTCGTCGTTGCGCGTCATCTACCCACTCGTGTTCAATAAGGACGAAGACAGAAGAGGGAAGCACGTCTTTTCTCCAGAATGAGCCATCGTAGCCGCTATACAGACCTCGAGAATCTGCAAAGCGCGGCAGGTGTGTCCAGTGAAGGAGAAAGACGTCATTTGCGGTCTGGCCTCCGAACCAGCGCGAGACTGCCCGGCCAAAAGACAGAGGCGGTGAAGAAGTTTTGCAGGACGGGAAGGCTCGAGTGAAAAGAAGCATGAGCGGCCGGCTTGCGTTCGACGGGCAGGCCAAAGACGGTCTGAGTGCAGGGAAGCCGGCAAAACCTTCACCCCACACGAAGACGTCAAAAAAGACACCTTCCGTCGGCGTCGGCTCTTCGTGCCACCCCTGACCTTCTCTCTCCTTTCTCACGGAAGCGCGATGCCCGTCCTCGGGTCCTTCGCCCTCTCGAAGCGACCTCTGGTCAGAAGGTGGTTTCCGCGTTCTCTCTCCTGCTGTTCCCTGACTGCGATTGTGGTGCCCGCCTCTTGAGAACCGCGCCGCCTCCGTCGACTTTGGGTCACTGGTGGTTCTTTCCTGAGGGGGGCCCGCAGAGCTCGTGATAGTTTCCCTTCGAGTTTCAACATTACCCCGGGCTTCTCTTCCGTCCGCCCCCTGTCTTCCCTTCGACTGCGCGCCTTCTTTTCGCTCTTCGTCGCCTTCTTCTCTCCCGCTTCCGCTGTCGTGCTCGGCTTTCTCTTTGTCTCTGCTCCGCGGTAGTGTACAGTGAACCTTCCTGGTTTCGTTGTCGCAGGTCCTCTGGCTCTCCCGGATAAGGGCCGAGGCCATTTGAGAAAACCACCTGTCCATCATGCCGTAATAATATGTCAAAGGTTGAATGAAAAACAAACGATAGTGCCTGTGGCCACAGCCGGTTGGCGTCCTCGGCTGAGTGCTGAGAGCTCTGGACAACTTCGCCGGGACGGACACAGTAGAAATGGGAGTGCCGCTCGTAGAGAAGGAACCCAGGGAAGAGGAAAACGAGTCTACCCGGCGGGACGGAGAAGAATCATAACGTGGCGGCGATACAGAAGTTTCAGAGGCTGGAAAGCTAGATTGCGGAAAGGGGAGATGACAGGCAGGAGGCTGGGGAGACGAAGGACAACTACCAGGATTGTGTAACTCCAGAGCGTTGCATCGCTGAGATAGAGCGTTCCCTTGTGGCTGAAATGGCCTGCTGCTGCATTCGTCCAAAAGAGGGTACAGCCGGTTCAACCGCTCCATCAGTCTCAGCCATTCTTCTTCGTCCCAGGTCTCTTCTTCTACTGCTCCTCTTGAAAGAGGTTCACGCCCACCACCACCGGCATGTCCACACACGGCACCGCCGTCCTTGGAACAAGCAGAGCGGGGCAGGGTCTCCAAAGACGAGGACAGATCCCCCCAAGGAAAATTACGGCGGAGGTGTAGGGAAAGAAACAACACGCAACATACAGAAGAAGATTAAGAGCAACGTACACGAGAACAGCCGACAGCGGCTCGCGCAACCCTCCACGCCAGGGCGGAGGAAGAGCTGTCGACTCATGACGAGTAGCCACGGCCTGCTGCGCTCAAAACGAACGGTGAGACCGTCTTGACAAACGAAGGTCCCCATCATTGCCGCCATCGGAGCAGCCCAGCCACATGCCTGCCAAACCCTGTGAGACTGTACTGGATCGGGTGCATGTGCGTGCGCCTGCCTAGTCATCGCCGGCTAGAGCAGAGGTGGAATGACTGAGCACGTTTCTGCAGGGTCCGTGGTGAAGTGCGTGACGGGGCTGGCGATCTCAAGCAGTACAGCTGTTTAAGGCGACACGGATCGGCTGTCGGGGGGTGGAGCTACTCTTTGGCGCACGCCACCGGTTCATACTCGGGTCGCATTTTCTCCTCGATGCCAGGGCTTGTAGTGTTCCCGGGAATGGAGGGAGCACGTATGAGTGCGACAAAGAAGTTGTCTGCCAAACACGTAGAAGACACAATCGTGTACCAGTCCGGGGAGTGGACTGTGGAGTGCATGAAGCAAGAAGTTGACCGGTTTCATTTATAAGTGGTGTTGCGGCAGCAGCTTGCTGGAGATAGACATGTGTTCGTGAGTTGCTGCGGTAGCCTCTGTTTGGCGCCTCTGCGATGCATAGCGAAAACTTGGCCAGGTGCGGCGCTTGCATACTGGCTCCAGAGTCACACCCGCCACCAGATACAGCGAGCCAGATAGATATGATCCTAAGCTGTGCGCAGTACCCCGCGGCACTTGCACCTGCGCGAGCGGGCACTCGGAGAGTGAGAGTTTCGGGGGCGGCAATCAACAACAGCAGGGCAACTCGGGAGCGTCACACGACGCACTCAGGACCGGTCACACGGCTGGCAGATCCTAACTGCAGCTGCGATGCGAGAGGACGGTGCCGTGTTCAGACGCTGGCTGTCGTACGCTTCTTTGCCAAAGCATGCAAGTGCGCATGGTGTCCAGAGTTGACTGCAAAGGACCCTGCCGTGGAATTCTCCGAGCAGTCTCCTCGAATGAGCATACTGCTGGCGTCGTTAGATTGCACCTGGTAGTACTCACGGCATGGCAACGAGTGACGCGGGGCCTCGTCGTCCGGCCTTAGATTGCAAGTGTTTTTACAGCCTTCGACGCTCTGCTGCAGCAAAACGGTGCAGAGTCTGGGTTGGACGGAGTGTGTCTCCCCCATCCGCATGAGACTTCACACGGAAAAACCTAAGCAAAACAACTCAATCTGCCCGGCAGTGGCTGGATCCACGCACCGGCACGTTGGAGCGGTCGCCTTGGGCGGCTCCTCGTCACGAAGAAAGAAGGCGTCCTTCTCTGGACAGTTGCGCCCTGGCCTAGGTGGGGAAGGGTCTACAGTCGGCGTCTGCACGACGCTCGAGCGCGGCAGAGCTGCGCCATTTGACGGCAGTGGGCCGGTGCCAATTGATTTAGCGGGGGGCTCTGAGGTCTCTTTGGCGAAGCAGTGTCGAGCACTGAGGCACTCGTACACTTTTGGTGAAAATGGGTACCGACCCAGAGAGCCGCAACGCGCAATCGGCACCGACTGAGCATAGCTTTTTATCAACATTTTGTACATGAAATCAAAAAAAACTAATGAAGAGTCTTCACTTGAAATTTCTTTTAATTTGAACTCTTCAGAATTTTGTGGTGTTGCAAGATGTTCAAAATTAAGGGGCCGTAAGGCCTGTGCACCGGCCTCGTACACCTAAAACGCGAAGTCCCAGGTATGCAGGCGTGCGACAGAGATACTGTGGACCGACCCCATTGACGCTCTACCCGCACTCACATGGTCACAGCCCGTAAACAGGAGCTATGAAGCTTGTACGGACTGCCCTGTCCAGCAGCTGGGAGAAGTGACAATTCGAGATGAAGACAGCACTACGAAAATCTATACTTTGCAGTTTGGCTGCCCTCTCGCTACCTGTTTTGTTTTTTTTTTTTGCGAAATAGCGCGCGCAGCTGGCTGTTCCTTTGTCCATATGGTGCCCCTGTCAAACCTTGCCTCGCCATTTTCTCCAGGAAGACGTCCTCCATCTATTCTCAAAGAGACAATGAGCTGCACAAGTGGAAATTTCTCCTCTCGATGCTTCGCTTTGGGAACGCCCTGGTCGGTTCCTTGCCAGTACCACTGATGAACAACAATTGCGTGCGGAAAGAAGACAGTGTAGAAGCCACTAGAGAGTCGATCTCACGTGCGCGACTGTCTCCTCTTGTGAGGCCCAGCAACCCTGGCCACTTTCCTCGTGGCTATCAGCCAGCCGCTGGCCGCGCGAAGAGGGAGGAGTACCTAGGTGAACATGTAAGGCTACTCTGTGTTCCTAGGTTGGCGGAGGATCTGGTCGACACGGCGGGACAAGAACGTGACATCATCACTGTCGCGGCTGGGCGTCAACAGTTGTTAATAAGGTTCGACGCCCCCCTGTTCCAGTTTGTAAGGTGGGTTAGCCTTCTGAGAAGTCGTGCTCTGCACAACAATGGCAAACTCTGCACTCTCTAGGCGTGCCGAGCGCCCCCCCGCTGTCTAGTGCAGCAGCGCGGGGACGCTGTCCGCGAGGGTGCACCAACACCCCGGAATGAGAAGGCGGACCGCCTACAAAGCGGTACACACCTCCTACGACCTTGATGAGAGAGGACTGCTCAACTTTCCGGGTCGTGGAAGCAGCAGCTCTCTCATCCCCGGACACCGTTGCCCATTCGGATGATTATCAAAACTCCTATCGTACCAGCAATACCTGGAACTCCCCACACAGGAACGACACCTGCAACCTATGGAGGGACGCACTAGGGACCTTCAGAAAGACTCCTCGTTTGTGATCCTCGTCGACCAGCCGCAGCGTCTGGATAGTATCCAGGGTAGCTAACGTTGTCATTTGTGCGGCTCGAGCTGTTCAATGACAGATAGTCTTCGAGCGCAGTATGGCTGTGCACACCCGACAAAGAGCGCCAAAGGACTGCACGGTGACTGACACACGTGGAAACAGAGGGCGAACGGTGGAGGAGCGCGGGTGGGGGCTTGAGCGATGGCGGGTGTGACTTCAGCAGACAAGAATCTAAACCAGACGAGTACCTATTAGGGGGGCTCGAACACCGTCCAGTTTTTGCAGTGGACAGGCGTCAGTAAAGGAAAGCGCCGGAACAGCAAGGGACTTCTTTGCCTTCAAATCTGCCGCCTGCAGCGGACGTGATACCGCAGCCTGCCTTCGCCATCAACTGGGGAGGCGTCAGCGCACTGCCGGAGATGCAAGCGTTGGCGCCGATCGTCGTGGAGGGGGGGGCTGCTGTTTACGCTCAGACCTACCAAGGCAGACTTGACAGCGGTTGCGTGCTAGGGGATACCCAGGCTACCGATTGAAGTAGTCACTTACGGTAGCCCATGGTGGACGAACAAAGCCTTCAGTTCCGTTAACTCCGCGTTGTCTGCAGAAACACGTACACTCAAACGGGAGGCCACTGCTAAAGCCGAAAGCTAGGCAACCGCCGCCCACAGGACGCCAAACGCTTTGGTTTGTCTTGGTCTCCATTCCTGCTGAGTGTCGCGTGACCTTCCACTGTCATACTGGGACGTCCAATCCAGCTCTCACTGCCTTGAGAGAAGAGAGGCCTCGTCTCTACTACTGAGCCAGATTTGGAGCGTGCGTGCTCAACACCGTGACAGTGCGTTCGCAGAGCTTTACCCATGCGTCAGTAGTCCAACGGTTAGGATACCTGCCTTCCAAGCAGGTGACCCGGGTTCGACTCCCGGCTGACGCAGCTTCGTAGTTGTCTTCTTTCCTTGGATTATTCTAACCCGCTGCGTCGAACTAAATGACCTGGAGGTCGTCAAACGACGTCCCGGAGACGGCCAATACGAGCAGAGAGGCGTTCACTGAAGAAGAAGCCAACCCCGCTAAAGAACTGTCGAGCAGTGACTGGACTACGCCACGCCATATGCAGAGCCCATCTACTAATATCTGTGCTAGACCCCAGAGAGGCGTGGGCTCTCTGAATACCAAGCAACCGCACAGGAGAGATACGTGACAGTTCCTCAACTGCCTCCTTACCTAGGGTTGCGATGCCCTCTTCAACTCTAGTGGCAAGCTGTAAGCAAGACGTGGACAGCAACAAAGTAACTATGAGCCACCCTTCCACTGCTACATCCTACTAGCAGATATCAGGCATATGTATGTCTGCGGCCACCAAAAAAGACTCGACAAGTTGAATCCTGCAAGCCCAGAGGTATCTGGCCAAGTGATGGTGTGCTTCTAGGTTGCACGGAGAAAAAGCGGCCATGGCGGGAGCCGTCGCTGGACTGTTGTGACCCGCTGGTGTTTGTACACCTTTCAAGAGTCTTAAAATCGCCATGGGTCCCACATTAGTCAGAAAGTGGACAGAAGCACACCCACTACCTGCCCGAATCGGCCACTCCTGAGACAGCGCTCTCGTGCTTCCTTATGAGTCTCGGTATCGTCTTATACTCATGGATAACAGGTGATACCGCCTAGCCATGTATGTACATATATATACATATGTATGTATATATATACACATGCATAATGCTGCTTCGCCGCTGGCTGAACCGTACCCTGAAATAAGGAGAAGCACAGAAGAAAGCACATCAATATGTGCGCGGTAAACACTTACAAGAAATTCAAGCGCTTCGTCTCCGGTAAGAAAGAATGACTGGACCTAAAGCTACGAACTTCGTGGTGTATCAAGTGATGCTTCGGCCCTACCGGTGGGAGCAGAAGCAGCCGTCAAATCGGCACAGCCTCACTGTAACAGTGCCTTGACCAAACTGTCACGCGCGTTGTCGTGCCAGCCAGCTTCTGTCTGGCGACTCCTTGACCTACTATTGTCCACCTACAGCAAAACCGCTTCTGAATAAAGAACTGTATCACTCAACCGTGCGCTATCCTCTCGTCGATCCTTTCTCGTTTTCACCTACCTCGCCTAAGAGTGGAGTTAGCGGAAAATCTAGACGAGAGAAATTCACGGCAAGACGAATGAGAGCCCGCAGCTCAAACTGCTGAAATATGTGCATTACGCGCTCTCCCAACGCCTGCAGCCGGAGCCAGGATTGATTACCGATAGAAAACACACTGGCGCTGATTTAGGAGAAAGCAACACTTCAGCACGGACCGTGGGTGGATGCGGGACAAATGTTTGCTGTTTTCATATCTACTGTACAGGTGTCAAGCTGAGAAATCCATTCACGTGACAGGGCGAGGATAGTCATGCGTATGATTCTATTCGGACGGTCTCCGTGACGCAGATGCACTAACGGTCAAAGTCTCAGAAAGCAGTGAAAAGCCCCGGTAAAGTCAGTGTCGGCGGTCAACACCCAGACGCGAACCACTCTCAGCAGCAGTCACTCCATCACATGCACAACTGTTCTGTCATCCGCGCGGTCATATGGTTGCCGAGCTCCGCATCTAGAAACGGAAACACAAGGCCGACGCACCGATGTAAACGTGACTGCGGCCGACAATACATGGTAGAGGCCGCGCGAACCATGCCCTTCACCGATCACGAGAAAGCAGGTCTCGAACAAACAAGCCGTCAAATCCCTTCACACGGATCTGGGGATGCAGTAACTGGTTTCCAGGCTCTGACAGAAAGGCCACTCTACAGAAATTCTTTTACTCTTGAACCACAACCTTCTAACCCTGGAAAAACGACTAAGACACCGAGAAGATGCAGATGCGCCGTCCGGTCTGCAGCCGTGAATGACATGCGAACAGGTACAGCCCTTCCGCACTGCAAGGTAGCATCTTGGACACTGTGACACCTCGGCTGCCTCTCTCGTCTCCAACTCTCAGAACGAAAAAGGCTACGGAGTGTCCCCGGACGCTCCCAAGCGTTGCGGCCGGCTCCCACTAGCGTACGTCAGGGAGAGAAACGCAGTAAACAAACTAAACCGTATTCTGTCACCCAGATGGACATACACGGAGGCGAGCACGCGGGAGAGATGTCTCTTTGAAGCTCAACTCTAACCACTCGCACGTAGCGTAAACGTACCCCGAGTGAAACGTACTCATACAAAAATGGCCCTGGCGCTGTTCGGTGAAGAAAGTGTACGAATTTTTCGCTCTTCGCACTGACTACCCGCTTTCTGCTCTGTCAGGGGCGATCTTCCTGATGCTGGCTTTGAACGACTCGTCTGGGCTCACCTGAAGAAGTTCTGGATACTGCACGCCAAGAGCTGCTAGGCTCTCCGTAAGTCCCAGTATCTCCTCAGGCCTTGGTACGCATACGTCGAATCCGACAGACACTCATGTAAGAACATCATTCACCTGCATATCCAAACTCGTGAGCATTATGTCATGGCAAAGAGACTCCCAGGTCTTCGATAATCTGTACACGCTTTGGCATGTTGTCTACGGGTAATATTACATTTCCTCTACCTACACCTGAGCGTTTCTTGCCCTGGTGAGGGTTTTGCTTCTCTTTTTAAACTGCCCTTCTATCGACAGAGACTAGTGAATGATGGCAAAGGACTAAGTGGAGTTGTAAAACTTTTACACACAGCCTTGGGATTTCGGTACTCTACAGACGGCCAATAAGCAATACAGAGTGAAAAAGTCCGCCGGGAGCCAGCCAATAACGATATGTGCCCATATCGCCACCGGGCTGGATACACACATACAAATCTTATAGCATGTGAAACACACCGTAAGCTCCTGGGAGAGACTCATGCATATAGCTAATATCTGAATAGACGGTAGAGTGCGCTTTTGATAATATACTCATCATTCCCTCACCTCATGAACGGGGCACGGGAGAGGAAACAGCCTTGCAAGGCCTTGTCAATAAGAGATCCAGGCTGTACGAACACTCAAGAAAGCAAACTTACACAGCTCCGTCAGACCGCTGGTGAAGGCATCTACTAGATAATGGCGAAGAAACATGAGCGAGACAGAAAGAAAGAAGCACGGAAAGAATGCTGATCACCATAACATCCTAACCTGTAGCAGGGAAGTATCTTCCAAACTGGATACCTCCAGTCGGGGAGACAGTACGAATCCGACGGCGACGTTGTGGTGCCAACTTGGCGACACCAAATCAGTACAGAGGGACACCGTACCTGGCTCTTCTGAAAGAGAAAGCAAACGCGAGGAGGCACCTTCGCGTCCCGCTATGATAAGAAATGGCTAGCTCGTTCCTGCCGACTGCCGTCTTCTCTCAATGCTAACGTACTATGATCTCGGGTGGACTGCCAAAGGACCAAAAGGGATACTGAGAGTACTTACTAGGAGACTGACGAAAGTGAGCTTTCCTTTCGGACCAGGCAATACACCGGGGCGAGATATTCAGAGACACTATAGGCAATAAAGACCTTCACCATCGTGACAGACGCTTGCGTTCGCGTAGCCTACGTAAGTGAGGTGGAGATCTTCCGTGTCCACGAATGTTTCCCGGCGCGTGTAATCAGTAAACAAGAGAAAAGGACGAGATGAAACTTACGAGAGTAGAGAGAAGCACGAACCCGCAAGTGACATGATATTTTGTGAAGAAGAAAAACATGCGTCAAGGTGCGAGAATAAGGATCAAAAAACTTAGAGAGAGTTACACTCGTGCCGTTCAGCCGTATTTAGTGAAATTTCACTGTGAAAGTTTCTCTTCGGCCTTCTTCTTTTCCTCTCTCTTTCTTCGTCACCAGCACCCGCTTACGGTATACGAGAGGAGAGCTAGAGCGTCAAGGCAAAGAATAAGAGTTCGGGAATCTATCACATGCATCTGCAAAAAACTCAAAACAGAAAGGAGACCTCGAATAAAGAAGAGATTTTTTCGAGGCCAGACTATTCTGCGCGCGCTCAGGAGAAGAGTTCCTGAAATGGAGAGATGTCTCTCATATGTATTTTGACAAGGAAGACTGCTACGAACCTAACTTGTTCCTCTCTCAGAATAGACAACCTTTGATCGGCAGGTGTGCGAAAACAAAGCAGCACTGCACCGACAAACAGATACAAAAAGATACGCATATACAAATCTCCGTCTATTCAAGAACGAAGACTGGACTATACGCAGATGACGTTGGTTTGCAGGGGAAGACACACACCGCATAAATTATACAAAGGAAACCGCGTCGGTGTACTTGTACCTAAAAACATT
Organism: Cystoisospora suis; assembly: GCF_002600585.1. Lineage (NCBI taxonomy): Eukaryota > Apicomplexa > Conoidasida > Eucoccidiorida > Sarcocystidae > Cystoisospora > Cystoisospora suis. The sequence goes on from NW_027153092.1 coordinate 19,613, forward strand.
CTATAAAAGCGTCCACAAGGTGCCCTAAGCCGTAGACAACTCAGATGGGAAAACTAGAGAAGCTACTCCCGTGATCCGAGGAGATCGTCTTTAACAATACGAACGAGATTGAAAATAAGACAGGTAAGCGGATGGCCCACTCACTTTCTAGGCACGGCGATAACAACTCCGGTTGATGCTTCAGCGAGAGACAAAGCCAGGAGCACTGCTACGGAGTTTGTTTTCCGAATTCCTAGTGTCGCCTGAGTGACTGAAGAAGACAAGCACCCCTTACCTTTTCTTCTATCGACTGAAGACCGCGTAGCATCAATCCCGCGACATGCCAGTCCAGTTGAGCTTCTTCGTCTTCATCGTGCTCCTTTTCATGTCTTTCCACCTCCTCTTCCTCTTGGTTGATTTGCATTCTACCTCCGTCACCTTCCTTCTTTTCCGGCCACGACCCCAATCGAACAGCTGTGTTGTCCGGCCAGGGATGATCTCCGACCATCGATCCCTCTCCCGATTCTTCTTTCGTCTCTCGTTCCCTATCTTGTCTTTGGCCTCCTTCTCCTCCACGCTCGTCCGCCATCTCTCCAGGCATAGAAGGCATGCGCTCACCAGCGGGACTACCGGCGACGCCAAAACTTGTCCGGTCAAAGGAAAGCGAAAGACAGGAAGGAGACGATTGAGAACAGAACGAAGACGGTCCATCAGATGGCGGAGAGGTCAACACTGTTGAATGAAGAATCGGACGCCGTGCCAGGTGCATTGCGCAACCGCGGACGAGGAAAACAAGATCTGAGGGTAAAGACAGGAACAAGTGAAGATACACAAACAGTAACGGAAACACCACGGGCCACACACTTATCAGCGTTGGGGGGAACTGCGTAGCAAGCTCCAAACCGATCTCTCCACGAAAAGATGAGAGCCCTCCAGGTTCAAGATGCCCGACGCCAATAGAACTAGGAAAGGTCATACCAGCCAGGCACACACCACACACATGGAAAACTGACACAACTAAAGAAGTCTCTTTCGGGCTTTCTTCTTTCTTCTCTCGTCTTTCTAGCAACGTTGCTTTCTGTAAGCAGGCAAAGACACTGCACAAACGAGGTGAGAAAGGCCATCTTTAACGACCCATCCCAACAGGCAACAGTGTTCATGGATGTCTTCCCGGCGATTGCTTCACTGGATATGACGATTGATATCGTCCCACCGCTACACCCTGACGGCACCGTCTTTCCTTAAGCCCCTTCTGTCGATAGAATGAAGCCTTTCTGAAGCCAACAAAGAGCCCGTTGTTTTCTTTAGTGTCCTGTGTGCATACCTTGAATCTGAAGAGCTGAAAGTCTTGCTGAGCTTCGACTCGTACTGCCGAGACCCCCTTCTTCTTTTCCTTGTCTCCGCCTCCGAGACAAGGCGGAAATCACGGCACCAGCGACGTCAGGTGCGTAGAGTCCACAGGAACAACTACCATGCCAGATGCGAATCAGGCGCTCTACCCTTGGCCTCGTGGAATTACGAAGCGGAGGGGCGTAGGAAAAAGATTCCTGTATTTCCTTATGCCCAACCACGCCTGTGTTTACTGAAGTCTCGTGATAAATCTCGACATCTTTTGTCGTAGAATCTTCGGCTGGAGAACGTAGATGAGGAAAGATCAGATGCTGAACTGAAGAGAAATCACAGTGACCGTTGTCTCTGAGGGGACCTACGGAGAGCACAATTCTCTCAGATGCAGCTGATATGAAAGAAGGATGTCGATGTTGAAGAAGCTGAAAAACATTTGTGACTTCAGTGATATCTTCGAAAGACAGGAGATCGAGATGCTTTAAGAAATGCATTTCTGCCGCTTCCAGAAACTCAATAGGCGCTGCCGTTGCGCCGCCGAAGGCAAACGGAATATATGAAGAAGCTCGCGAGGACATCAGCTTGTAGCCAGGTGAAGTTAGAGATGAATCAGCGGGGAAAGACTGGAAAGAACATGAAGAGACGGGAGTAAGCGATAGGTGCTCTTGACGTGCAACGGTTGTGTGGCCCTTATGAGATCTGTGCGGTGGCCGTGTTCTTTTCTTCGACTTCGTACAATTAAGGAGAGAGACTGAGCCCCCTTTGACTAGCAACTGCAAGAAGAACAGGAGCTCTCGAAGAGAAAACGCATGTAATATCCCATGAGCTTTGAACACAAGGTCACCCCACATCACAGAGGCGGAAGAAGAAAGAGGAAGCCCAGGGAGAGAGGAAGAACGCAAAGAACGGCTGCTAGTCGGTGAGACGCAAAACGACGGGATGGCAGAAGAGGAACTGAAACGAGAGAGGAAAACAGACGGCGACGAAGCAAGCTTTGTCGCGAGAGATATAACCTCGCGGGGGGTATTGGTATCGACCAAGAGCGGAGAAGGCGTAGAAGTCGGAGATGATGAAGCAGCAGCTGAACAGAAGCGCTGAGAAGTTAACAAGAACCTTGAGGAGCAAGAGAAAGGCGTGAGAAAAAGCGAACCGGAGGAGCGGCTACGATGGAGAGGAGGGACAAGATTAGCCGAGACAGAACTTGTCGTCTGTTTTGCAACAGGCGGTCTCGGGTTGGTAGAGCACCAGAAAGAGATGGAAGACAAAAACATTACCTGGGCATGGACACCCAGAAGAGGAACAGAGCTCTTTCTTTCGCGAAGAGATTCACGTGGTTCCCCGAGGGGAGAACTAGCCCGGTAAGAAAACGTGATGGAGTTAACCACAGAGAGACGTCTTCCTGTGTCTCCATCTTGGCTCAGCTCTCTTTTCTTGATTGACGTACCGGGCCTCCGCTCCCGCAGACAACACTCTTTGATACGCAGAAGCGGGGAATGTCTCGCGGTTCGGCAAGCGCTATAACACGCTGTTTCCGGAAAAATAGATGGAAGCATTCCCGTTTGAAAGATGCTTACATGCAGAGAAGGAATCTTCTCTATGCTGTCCTTTCTTGTAAAAAAGAAAGACGCGCTATCCAGGGAAGAGGAGATCAACCTGTAGGGAGAGGTGGAGACATAGAAGGAAGACAACTGACGTCGCGGTAGTATGTCTCTCGCTCGAGCAGATAAAGAGATCTCTCTTTTCTGTTTAAGACCACGGCTCCAGCAAGGAAAAAGAAGCCGGCCCCACTGTAGTTGTGGGTCGTGACCTGCTGATGCTGTAGAGTTGCAAGGTCGCAAAGAAGAGAATCTTGCGCAGGTAGCGCTGCTACTCCTCTCCCGACCTAAGAAGATGCAGAAGTTCCTTCTTCGACTCCTTCCCGTGTGGCCCCGTAGACGACTGGATGGCAGAGAGAAAGAAAAAAAGAGACGTGTTTTTCGGCAGGCAAGATAGCCACAGTGATCCTCATGACAAAGGAGAGGACGGGAGAGGAGGTGCGGTCGAGAGAACATCCTTGGTAGGCGCACGCACTTCACCCGCTGGAACCGTAAGTATACGACATGGCTAAACAGATGGAGAATGATCCGCTGTCAATAAGGTGCCGAGAGAAGTAAAGACACAATAAACAATCTTCGTGAACTAAAGCTACTGACCATGGATAATAACTGTACACACCCAAGTGTACATACGGAATCCCGTATATGAGGGGGTACCAGTGGGTCCCACGGTATCGAGATGCTTCTTTTCTTTTCGAGCAAGCAGCCTGTAGTTATGTCATGTTCCCTTCTTTCTTTCTGTCGAATATTCGTCTACAGCTCCATAACCTCGCCTGTCTGTAGAAACATCGGCTTCACACTGAACGGTATATCCACTCAAAACACATTAGTGGTCGGAAGTGTCTGCATCTTATCGACCCAGTTCCACGGAGAATCAACGGGGAAATACATCTCCGAGGTAGATCACGTTCCTCGCAGTACCCCCACCACCTTGTAAAAAAGTTCATATGCCTTTGATAGCGTACAACACATAGTTCGGGAAGTGAGTGCTGGATGAGAATTGTTTAATCTTCGCAGCGCTGCGGCACGAGGCGTACAGGCCGGTGAAACTAGACTGGAGAGCGAACGTCAAGGGGGATAGGGGGAAAGGGAAATCGAGGAATCCCAGTTCAAGCACCTTGTTTGTCAAGCGGGAAGCTGGTCGGCCGTCTTCGGGAAGAGGTGATTTTTATTGACTCCGGGAAAGTCTTGGGAAAGCCAAGAAACAACTTGACTGACAAGACGAGTGAAAAGAGCTGAGCGTGGAGTTCCCAGCATGGATGAGAGAGAGGAAGAACTTACTTGCGTCGGTCGATTCTCAAACTCGTGAGAGTTGAATTCATCCGTGCATGCATCGACTCTCCAATCCATGCATGCCGCACACTTCCTTCTACGAAACACGCATGCTCCAGAAGTAAGAAAATGCTCCAGAAGCGGGAGAGCAGACAAAACGGACGTTCTCGGAAATCGGAGAAGAAAGTAGAGGAGTTCTCTCGTGTTCTCAGAGTATTTCGCAACCTATTCTTGTGTGTTCACCCGGGGACGATTCGCTCAGAAGTAGGGAAACGCTCCATCAGTCTTGAGGGCGGTGTGACTACATTGAGAGAATCTGTGTTTCTAACGTATTTATTGGTTGTCCCACTAGTTGGCGGTGGAACGTCCCGCTCACGTAGAATGCAGCAGGGAAAACAAGATGCTATCACTTAAGTTAATAGAGCCTCTCACACGCCTTGTATTCTAGAGAAAAGAGGGAGGACCCCCATCTGCGGTATGGAAACGCCGAGCATCTTCGGCCGACAATGCAGATGAGAAGCGAGATTATGGCCTAAAAGAAGAAGAAAACTCTTGGAACTACGCCCGTTGCATGAAACCAGTATGTGTTTTCCCTCGTTCGGCCTGACTTGCAGTTCCTATTTCTCTCCGTGTTTCTACCAGGGGACGGACCCCTCTGGCCTCTGATGCTGGGGTGTGGCTGCATCCCCTGACTCTCTGGGACGGGGCTATGCGCGGAAACAAACAACTCCACACACCAGGAGGAAGTGCACAGTGGAGGCGTCACGATTCCCATTTAGCGGGAGGACGCTGAAAGAATTAACATCCGACGAAGCTGACAAGAACGTCCTCCTGCTTCTTCGTGGATCTTGTCAGTTTCTTGGTTGTGTGGGCTGCGTTCCCCAAGGTTTTTTGTTCTCTTGGCATCAATCTTCTTTTTTACGTACCGCTCTCCGACGTCTCGTTTACAACTCGGAAAGAGAACGGCATTCGCCCGTGTCCACGCATGAAACTCTGATGGCTTGTCTCTGACACCGGAAGGGACCAACAGCAGCCAGCTTCCTTTCATCTACAGCAGGGGGAAACTCCAGCGCCGGTGTCTGCACACCGCTGACACTCCTCACAATGGTGCCAATTCGTGCGTTTGAATGGTTCTTTTCCTCATCCTTGTAACCTGAAGATGAAGTAAAGAAACGATTTGCTTGAGGCGTGCTTCTGCGATACGACTTCGGTAGACTTGAGAGACTGGACCACACAACCAGAAAAGCGTACACGGACACATCAGCCCAGCAGAAGGGGGATATGAAACTTTCTCACTGATCGTACGTTCCGCCATCGGACATCGAGGTCTTTTCGTTCGTTCCTTCTCCCTGACGGTTTCCAACATCACAATGAACGAACCTGGTTTATTTCTCCCTGGGTGTCCTTGTGTTGTGACCTCTGCGTCTCCATCGTCTCCTGTCTCTTGCTGGAAAGATTACAGACGACATGCTCCTTTTTATGATAACCCCCCCACAGCCGCACGATCTGTCAGCGGCTCAGCGGCAGATTCATCCTACTACTTTCCAGGAGAGACAAAATGCCCGTCAAAGCTCCATGCTGATGGAGAAGTTTGGGAGAATTACTGTCTCTTCTCACATCCGAAATCCTGCCAGGCTCAAGAAAGTGCTTGCACCGAGTTCCGAGAGCAAGACTACCGGCGAGGGATGATTTCGGCACCCTCGTCTAACAACTCACAGTCACCGCACGCTACAAGAGAAAAGACAGCAAAAAGACGAGCGCGGACTAGAGGGCGTTTCGGGGTGTATGCTTCCCGTACCTCAACGGTGAAGATGAAAGACAAGCAAAGGAGCTTTTTTCTGGTGAAACCTCGAAGTCACACTGGGAAGAGGCGAGTCACACCTAGTGATTTCCGTGTTGTTTTTTGTGGTATCCGAGAATGCTTCTGGTTGACGGTGTTGTACCATACTCTGGTGGTCTCCGGTGTACGATCACGTGTCCCAGGTGGACCAACACAGGGTGTCCAAACAGGCTCTTTCTTCTGGAGAGAGCAGCCTTCGTGGCATTTCTCCCCTTCATCGTGGCCATCATCTCTTTACTCTCTTTATCCTACTGTTCTTGAACCGCCCTTCTTTTCCACTGTCACTCCAGAGTCTTCTTCTTTATATCACATGGCTTCCTCTTCGTCGTCCCGTCCATCAATATCAGCATCATCTTGTCGGTCTCGTTCCCTCACCCAACATACCTGTTCTTCTGCAGCTCCTCAGCCATCCTCTTCTCCGTGCTCTCCATCTCTTCGGAATTCTCTTCTTAATAGCCTCCCGACCAGTCCGCTCCCCCAGGAGAACTTCCCTTCTCTTCTCTTCCGTCTGCCCTCTTCGGTGGCGTCATCTGCAAGCTTTGCGCCGGACTCCCCAGATACGATTTCGCCCTCTCATCGACCCCCGCCTCCTCTGCCTCAAGCGCTACCTTCTCGTACTGTGTCTCCTGTTCTTGGTGGAGAACGCCGCAGTCTGGGTTACCTCTCATCTAGCTCTTTGAGGAACGGGAGATCCTGTCGGTTGTCACTGCAGAATGAGTCAGGTGTACTCCAATTACAATCTCGCCTTCTCTGTCCCTCCGCTTTCTTGGTTCTCTCCCTCGCCCCACTCCCTCAGAGCCTATCTCCCCCATCTCGCTACAGTCCGCCCGTCAGAAGCAGGGTTTCTCTTTGCCGTCCAAATACATTTCAGCGTGGTTCTACGTCCACTTCGTCAGTATGGCCATTGTCTTGTCTCTCTCGTTCACGCAGTTCTGTTTTTGACCGGGTTCACGGTGCGACGCTTCGTGGAGCAGGAAAAGATGTAGAAGTCTCATCTTTACACTTTAATTCACAGTCCGAGTCTATCTGTTTTCAGTCGGCTACACAAACTCCAAAGGCGACTTCTGCATGGGCTCACCATATAGCAGGTAGGGCGTTTTCCTCCGTGTTTTCCCTCACGGGCTGCGAGCTGTCCCGCCACTCCGACCTGTCATCCAATTATCTCTGTGCTACAGCTTCTTCAAAGGAGTTTACCTCTTGTCCGGTTAATTCAGCTGATTCGTTTCAAGAGACGTCTTCTCTTCTCTCAGGAGAGCGACTCTCGGTTGGGGAGCGTCGCCGACAAGACCGTCGCCTTAACTGGTTCAAGCAGTATCCGTATGCTCCTCAACACCCCGCACCTCCGAAGCCGAAGAGTACAGCAAAAATCGATCTCGATCCAGACAAGATCACGCCGTCTAATCTTCCTCTTCCTTCACGTCGTCTTCCCTCTTCTCTACGATGGAAAGCCTTAGCTGAGACCCCTGTGCCGTCACCGGTCTTGAACGCTGCAACTCAAGCTGCAGTCTCCTCGGCCCGTGAAGCTGTACGTACACTCCAAGCAGCAGGAACAATGGCAAGGAGAAGGAAAGGCAAATCGAAGAAAATCAAGAAAATTGCTCTCGCGAGGGCGGCAGTTGCTACCGCTGTCGCGGCTCAGAAGGCTCCAGGCTTGGCTGCTCTAAAGAGTGCTACTGAAGCTGCGGAACAAGTCCTCTCCTCGTCTTTCTCCGTTCAACAGTCGGGTGGGGGGCTGTCCCCGAGCGAACGAGAAGGAGGAACGGAGAACAGACAAACAGCAGAGGGGGAAGGAAAAGACGGAGTAAGAGATTCTATACTTCTTCGCGGTTCTCCGTCCCCAGGTGTAAGTCCAAAAGGGGGAGAGCGTTCTCCGTCTCTTCTCTCTATGCTTTATCCTGCCAAAGATGCCATTTATCCTCCTGATCTGGCATTTTTCTTAGTGAAACAACTGAGCACAGCCAAGTTCAATGAAACGGTAGAGTTGCATGTACAGCTCAACTTAGGGACGGGTCCAAGAGGAAAAGGAGGGAGACGAAGCGGTCCAACTATTTCTGGGAGGATCCGAGGGTATGTAACGCTTCCTCATGGGCACCTTGGACAGCTGGGTGTTGTTGCAAGACCGGAGGGCGGAGAAGGCGAGGAAATGGATCGGGAAGGAGACGGCGTAAACCCAGTGGAGAGTGAAGATCTGACGGGGCCGGCGGGTGAACAAGACTTAGGGCAGCGAGAGGCACATCAAGACTTAGAGGACAGATCGGCGATAGATATAAAAAAAACCGAAGAAGCCTTTTCCGGGTCGGGTTCGAGGGGTGAGGCTGAGCGAAATCTACAAGAAGAGGACGAGGACGTCAAAGAAGCACACGTCGAGAAGGGAAGGGAACACCTCGGGCCTGGAGCTTCTGAGATTGAATATGACGTCAGAAAGTCAGGAGGACGGCCAGGGAAATCTGAGAGTGGCATTGTTAGGGGAAAAAAGAGAGGCGGTATCTGGAGGAGGCAGAGAGTTATTGCTGCTTTTGTACATAAGACTGATGAGGAGAGAGCTCGACAAGCTGGTAAGGAAAGCGTTTCGCAGGAAGGTCGATAATTTCCTCTGTATCTTTGTATTTTCCCGTCCGTGTTCTTCTGCGCTCCCGCTTTCAGCTGGGTTTTCCGAGTCCAGATCATTGTCACCTACGATAGACTCAAGAATCTATCTACTCCACTGTCCATGGGGTGTGTCTGCTTTAGTTTGATGCCTTGATGATACATCGGCATGCAGGATAAGTTGCGTCCTGTCGCTACCTCTGTCTTCTGTAGTCACACCGAAGCGGAGCCAGACAGCTTTTCACGTCTTTCTGTCGTGATTTCGTATTTTCTCATACTCTTGCAACTGTGCAGCTGCCTCTAAGCAACGCTTTCTATAGCGGCCTTTGATTGGTTACTGGCGTTCCACGTATTTAGAGGTGAACCTCCACATTCAAAAGAGAACTTCTACGCGTTCTATAAGCGCTGCAATGCGAGGTGCTTCTGTTTCCCAGCTTTTTCCCATAGCAGCTGAGTGCAGAGGTGATCCACCCCCAGTTTGTGGTTGATGGCGAGGGCCGGAGAATGAGTACGTAGTTGAGTGGGCCTTTCGGGTTTGCAAGGGGCGACCTCATTGGTTGCGCTTGCTGTAACAGAATTCTTTATATGTCGGATGTAACGAGTTTGGGGGGGGGTAACTTGTACTTCACCTTTGAGGACGACTGATGGGAAACTACTTGGGACGGATGACCTGGGCAAAGGAAGTGGAGGCGGTGCATAAAGTTGGTATGCATGAGAAGAATTCAGCTGGTTTCTCCCGTCTTTGTTCAAGTCATGAAGAGTTCCAAGGCTAGTCCGCAGGACTCCCACAGGCGTAAGATGCTCTAAACTGAATCGTTACAGCCAGAGCTGCTCAACCCGGAATGACTGCAAAGTACGGCCCGGCTACGCACGTATACGGGGCCTACCTCAGTATACCTGTCCTCATTCTTTATTCTTTCAGGTGCGGACATTGTTGGCATAGAAGCGGTTGTTGATAGGATCGTTTCCGGTAAAATTGACTTCGGGGTTTTAATTTCGACACCCGACTTGGTGGCGAAGCTAACGCGTTACGGGAAGATTCTTGGTAAGAAAAAAGACCCTCAACGCACGGCTCTTTTGTCTCAGAAAAAGAACTGTTTCGTCTGCCTTCAGATGGAGCTCTCCACCCTTTCCAAGCATAGTACTGCTGCCTGTCGGAGGATATTTTCTTGCTGTCGCAAGCTGCTACTGTAAAGCTCCTCACATGGATGTAGAAAGCAAATGTGCAAGCGAGGCTTGCTTGTATCACAGGCAGCGTGCACAAATACATGCATGCGCAGCCTGTTTGGTAAGGGAGGGTAGAAGCCTGGCTTGTAGAAAGACATGCAGCTGTTCTTTCTGATCTTTCCGGGCTTTGCAGTTATTAGCGAGTATGGGGATCACATCGCCAGAGCAGGTCAACGTGCGAGGCGCATGACTCCCGGAACTTCTTGCGGCACGCCTGTGGTGCAGTCCCCTGGCACCCCCAGCTTAGCTTTCAGCCCTATGAGCCAAAGAAACTTGGTTCTGCGGTGCCAACCGCGTCCCGCAGGTGTTGAGCTATCCGCACCGTTCTTCGCCTTCCGTCACAGGCAGGGCGAACGTGTGTGTCTGGTGACGAAGACTTTGATGCATTGGCAAGTGTCTTCGTGACAGTGCGTATCATCCAGGCGTAGACAAGACGCCTGCATGATATGCACTGACGCAAAGGCTGTGGAGAGACTCTGAAATCAGTCTTTTTGTCCTTCTGTGCGGGTGTGTGGGAATGGGGACTGCAGGGCCGAAGGATCTGATGCCCCAAGTCGCGTGGGGGACGCTGACGCAAGATTATGTTGAGGCGATCCGGCTATACAGACAGACAACCATCCCTTACCAGGCAGACCGGTTCAACATCATCCATATCCCTATCGGTATCGCATCCATGAGCAAAGATGAACTGCGGGAGAACTTCGAGGCAGCACTCGCGTCAATCAACGCCTGCCGTCCTCCGAAGACAGGAAATAAATTTCTTCAGAAAGTTCACATTAGCTCGACCATGGGTCCAGGCATTCTTATTGATATGCGTCACGTGAAGGGGACTGTTGCCGCCCAGGGCAGCAGACACCGCAACACAAGAGAACAATCTTAGATTCACAAGGTGAGGGAGGAAGATCCCAAAGGGTACCTGGGGGAACACATGGATTACTACTAGGCAGAGAGCGGAGCTATTCCTGACACGGTCTCGAACAAGATTCTCTCTGATTTCCGAGGGGTTCTGCATCCAGTTTGGGGAATTCACTCATGGACAGATTGCACGTTCATCTCTATCCGACCAGGTGCTCCCACCTCCAGTAGTCCTCCAGGCCCGTATGCGGCTCCGGGTATGCGAGCCGCTGCGAAGAGGCTGTAGCGGTCTACAGCTATTCCGCCTCTGCGGCTGAAGAATGCTCATCAGCTTCCGTAATCCGTAGCCAAAGGCGAAGTTGCCGCTCTGTTTGTAACAGGCGACAAGATTTTTGTCAAAATTTCAGGGAGTGCACTGCACACGGACTGGGCTACCGGGATGTGGGGAGCACCTCACACCGGGCTACTTCAGTGGCTGGACATGGTCTCCAAAGGACATCTTTCCCAAGCACTTCGATTTCCCCGTGCTTTAGCGAGCCTTCTCCCAGGCAGTCTTTCAAAATACGATGAGACAGTAGAATGCAACGCGAACTCACACTGCGCAGATGTGTATCCTTATTTCGTAATGGCACTTTGCGAATACCTGTGTTCGTGACAGATAGCAGCTTGACCTTTCCATTGCAGCCTCGTAGACATCCTAGCGCGGCATCTGTTCTTGCATTGACGTCTACGAGGTGCCACGCGTGGCGGAACGTACCCAACTTAGTGTAGTCTGGGTGGCACAATGGGCAGCTTTTGATTGTAGAACTCTTTCACCAGCTCACTCGTGTACATGCGGGTCACGTCTGGCTGGCTCTCCGGCCTCTACCAGACGAGTGGGACCCAGTGGAGAAGAGACAGTGACTCCTCGACGGAATGACGCTGTGCCCTGTGAAGCCAAATTGTGGTCCCCGCAGCACGTAAAGCTGACATCGTCTCACCCCGAATCCTAATGCGTGCTGCGCCAACGCTGGTCTGTCGTTGCCCCTGGAAATCCGTGCCGGCTGGCTAGGACGAATGGGCCCTATCACATTTGCCCACGAAGTGACAGCAGTTTCTGGCATGTCGCTGCATTCCAGAAGTTACAGAATGAGGTGGTTTTACCGGAGTCCCCACTGTCTCTGTGCTGCAAGCCTGAGCAACTTAAGCTGTGGACCCTCAAGCAGACCACCCCCAGGTTGATAGGATTGAGACGGTGTACCATGTTGTCTCCACGATGGTTTTCTGAATTGTCCTAACTTTCTAGGAAAACGGGGAACCCGGGGCTTTCCGTGCGTGTCCCCGGGCCTTAGGTGTGTAGCACGTCCAGTTTGGCGGGTGTGCAAACCGGAAGTACGGAAACCGCGAAGCCCTAGTTTCTTCCAGTTGCAGACGCTTCGAAAGATTTTACAACAGGTTCCTATCGAGAAGGGCTCTCCCTCTCCGAGCTTAGGCATTGTCCGCCGGTACCCTGCGCCGACCGTCATGGGCACCGGTGAGCTCCAGGGTACGGCGCGGTCTAGGAATGCACTCACTGAGGGGAAGTGAGGAACCCCCTATTTAAGCCGGTTGTCTACGGACAGGCGATTTATATTGTCGACTTGTGTCACGGAAATGTTGGCACGTAGTAACAACTCGGAAGTCACTGGGCGGTCCGGCCCAGGTTACTTTGACCAGAGCTGCGACCGAAGGTGCAGCCCCCCCCTGTCCCAGCCCTACCACAACCAAGCTCAGCCCGATCCGTAAACCGTTTTAAAGACTGGCCACAGGAAGAGACACTTTGCAGTTGCGTGGAAGACGCGACTGGCTGTCTGCCTTGCTGGCCCGACAACATTTTTTCCGTGACCGAGCGGCTTCTCGTCACAAAGCAACAGGATGTGGCCCGGTGTCAGCGCATGCGGACGACGTCTGGAAGCTTTCTGGTAGCACTGGCGACGTGGCAAATCGCCATTTCTGGGGACGCTCCATGGCGTGCAAATTATGAGCAAACGGACAGGTCTGCCCCTTGATCCCCCAAGAAGCATAGTAGCTGAGACGCTTCAGTTGATGAGGGCCTCACCGAGTCCGGCGCACACCCGCTTGTCGATTTTCCTTTTGCAGAGGCACTGCCGAGTACTTGTCTTGCTTGCTACTAGTAATCCAAGTGGGAAAAGATACCCCTTTACGATGGCTCTCAGTGAAAAAGGGGTCACTCCAAGTGGCGCACCAACCCCGAGCGAAGAACGGTGCAAGCCTGATGGGACTCTTCACCCTGTTCCTGGACAGCACAAGAGAGACAACGCCGAAAAGGCCCCCAGAGCACAATGCTCCCGGGGGGGTGATGACGACAACGCAAGCTCCTTGTCTCTCAGCTCGTCTTTGCCTAGCGCGCCGAAGAAGTCTCGCATTGCCAAAGCTGTGCTTGACAGACCACTTCTCAGTTTGGACTCCACAAGCACACTTTTGACCGATGGCTCTTCCGGCAGCTCACGGGGGTAAGCTCTGAGTGCAAGCGACTGCATGGGCCCGACAGCTCTCCGAGGGTCGAGACACAGTAAGACTAGCGCGGGGAGTCAATGCCGGTCTGCAGAGGGATTTGCCTTCCCGAAAAAAAGACTGAAAATGTGTACGCGGGGAGAAACGATTTCTGCCACTCGCCCTGTACACATTTTCACCGCCTAGAGTCTTACGTGCCTTCCGAACTGGGCGGCGCGAACCTTCTCGAAATACTCGTAAAAACGCATTGGTACACGAGTATTTTAGCACATGCGAGGACGCTGCACTATGAAAAACGACGTCCACGGCGTGCTGGGGCTTCTTTCCTCGTTCAGCACTTACGCGGCGTCGAAACCAACGACCAAGAAAGGACCGACGATGATGTCAACCGGCTCAGGTTGGGTACAGACGACACACAGGCTTGTTGAGGAGCGACCCGGGTGCACGCGCTTCAGGCGATAGGTGTCAAAATCGTAGCGCTAGGCCGCGCTGCTGGGGTATCGCAGAAGTGCACGCTGTGATGATAACGGAGCGCACGCGCAGTGGTAGAGATCTTAACTAGTGAACACCCTCACCGCAGCCAGGTCTTGCAGACCCTCCTAACGGTCCCGTGCGAGGCCGGTCTCCCTTAGCGGCTTGGTTATCGCATTAAGGACGGAAAGACGCAGGTTCGCCCTCTATAAAGAAAAAGATGCCTTCGCTGTTCGGTTTTCTTGCGTGTCACAGTTGAAGCACACCGATAGAGGCCGGCTGTATCTGTCGCAGAAGGACAAGAAAATCCTCGTGGTCGAAGGGAGCTCGGGCGCATTTTGCGTTGCCACTTACGAAGGGACCCCCGAAGAGAAGGCTACGCAAATGACGGGACGATTCGTTATCAACGCCACCGTTGAGGTACACTTTCAGGTTAACCACGTATCATTCATGTATTTTCACAAGTGAACAAACCGGCATTTGGTGTTAGTTTGACCGAACTGAAGAAATCGTCGTTGGGAACTAAATTTTTACACACGCTCCATGCTCATGTGAACATCATGCAGGCCGCCCCTTCTGGCCAGCTTGACGGCCAAGCCCTCTTCATTGTTTTCGACGTTGTCAAGGTCGGTACCCCTTTCTTAGCCCGCCAAGCGCCGGGGGGACTTAAACGCACGTTGACGACTACAAAGCTATGTGTATGGCGTACAAGACACACATAACTTTGTAGGCCACCTTCGTTGTATGTTAGATGTAATGAAAGTATGTGCTACAGCCCCCTGTTATATATCAGGCCGGAGATAGTACCGCTTCACCCGTTTCTTCTACGTCTATTGCTTTCTCTCGCAGTAGCTTAGAGAGAGACGCTCAAAACAAACAAGGGGGTCCGGCAACATAGCATGCAGGTTCCATCTGTTTCTCCCTCACACTTGAAGAATTTCTCTACAGTGTTCCGCTGTAAGCAAGTGTGGGTTGCCAGAGATCCTTTCCTTGAAAACCCATGAGTACCAGTGCCCACTCACTCACGGGATACACGCGGCATACATGTCACGGTGCTCTACCCAGTGTATTTTGGATCCCATGATGCCCGACTTCGACGGAGGCGAGGTAAAAACTTCGGCGAGCTGTTGAGTAGGACCCGCACCTTCGCTCCTAGACGCGTACTGGCCTGATGTACTTTGCTAGGATGTTTTCTGCGCAGGCCGGGGACGTCACAGGAACCTGTGACTTCTGCGCCCTACATCTGAACTGCTCCACGAAGTAAGCCTTTGACGCTCGGGCCCAGAGGCGGCACCTGTGCAACTTCTGACTGAAGGTCAAGGCCGGCACGATGCCGCAAGACCGGGGCAATCTCTTTCTGGTCACCCGTTCTTCTCTTGACACTCAGGGAATATCGGGTCGAAAGCTATAAAATCGGGGGAAGTTTACGTGTCCTGCAGGTAGGGTGAGTCATGAACATGCCCTCGCGCGTCTCCCGCTGCTCGCGCTGTGATCAATCGGGCTTCGCGGGTGTCCCGGGCTAGTACGACACTGCATCGCTTGTCCCGTGAGACACCTCACTGCGCTGTCAGGACCGGCCTCAGTCGGGGCACACACAAGTTAATACACGCATCACCTGAGAGGTCACGTTTCTTTGTTTTTTTTCTCGACCACTGTCATTGCTTGCAGACGGCCGCCAGCGTGGCCGAGTTGCAACCTAACCAGCCGCTGTCGGTGCGTGTGTTCTACCATAATGATGTCATCAGGTTAGCGCCGGGCACTCCGGTCCTCGGAACTCATAGTTAGGGGTGCCCCGCGAAGTCAGAGGGCATGGCGAAAGTCGTAGCAGAACGAGGAATAGGAACTGCTCCGTAGACCCACGACCCCCTGAACGCTTGTTGACGTTGTGGGCATTCGCTAGCACACATTTTAGAATGGCCGAGGAGTAACCCCTTTCATGTCCGGAAAGAAGCGCTCGTGTGTTGCTTTGCCATTCGGCCACTTACCGCGTTCCGCTGTCGTAGTGTATCGCGCCCTCCGAGGCGAGCGGCTTTCAGCCCGGCTCTTTTTCGATAAAAGACCGGACACCAGACGACTGCTACAGTCAGCAACCGATAGATGTTTGCCATCAGTAACCGTCAGCCTTAGCCCTTAAAGATGATCTGGAAAAGAGGGCCAGCAGCAACGGATTTCTTGGGAGGACACCACAAACCGGCGTGACTTGCTCGGTCTCTGAAGTGATCATGACCCGTGGCCCTGCGGCGTCGACTCCTCGGACTGGTGTGTGATACTAGCGTTCAGATAAATGATACGCAGGTGACAGACAATCTGTATGCAGGCAGGTGGCCTGCGCTGTTCGGGGAGACGTCTTATACTCGGGGCGTCGGAGTCGCCGTCTATGGCCGGACACGAGCAGTCGTGTCCAAGTTCACTTTAACTACAGACTGCCCTCCATTCCGTGCCGGTGAGGGCAAGATATACATTCAAGCCCTCGTCTGGGGGTGTGGTGCACCGACGAAGAGTGCACAACGTATGGGAGAGAAGTTAGTTTCACGGGCTCACTCAACAAGAGAACCATCTGCACGCGCCTGGCCCAGAAGGGACCTTCGATAGATGTCGGAGAGAATAGCGAAAACGAATCACGTCGCCGTCTGGTAGTCGTACTTGTCAAAGGCGATGCTCCGCGGCCGTTACGAGTTGAGAACCCCGCTGCTTTTTCTTCAGCTGCCGTGCTGGTCGACGCCCGAGTTTTCCTTAGTAGCCGTCTGATGCTGGCCTTCGGGTCTCGCGCGATCCAGACAGGTCTCATCCCAAGGTTTCCATGTGTCCTGTGCTGTTGCTGCAGGGTGCCATTGCGGTTTGAGCGGTGTCGCTTGTAGAGGTCTCTCCTACGAAGAGAACTGCCAAGACGGCGGACTGCTGGCAAAGTATTCGCCGCACTGTCTCTGTCACACAGACTTCCACTATCAGCTGGGGTTCGATGGGACCGCTTCTGAACCGAGGTGCCAGCAGACTAAGGCACCGAACGATCTTCGCAGTCTCACTGCAACACGCTCGCATCCCTCTTTGTCCCCGGTGTTGTACACCTTGGGCCGTGTTTTAGATGATGGAGTAGACCACCCGCTAGGAGCGAGTCGCCCGTTTCATGAGCCAGAAAATTTCCAGGTCGAATTCCATCTTAAGCCGGACACAGTTAGGCATGGCCTTGAACTGCCTAATGCTACAGAGTGGCGGAGCGCGAGACCCACAGAGAAGAGGAACTGGAACTGATGTCAATGATCGAGAAGGATATACTCCGAGACTTCTGCCGTAAGGCCGTGCTTTGGCGTTTCACTCCGTGTGTGGCAGCCAGAGTGGGAAAACGCGGGCAAGTCTCGCCTACTTCAACGCGTGCTCAAGCAGGTTGTCACTTGCGCTGTCGGCTAACAACTAGCAGCGGAACATTGTCCTCCTCAACATGTCTCCTGCTATCCTGGCGCGCGTTGACTCTACAGATGTCCCCTTCGACGACATCGCGGGGCTCGACAATGTTAAACGACTTCTTAGAGAGGCTGTGATTCTGCCCGCGTTGCTGCCCGAGGTGTTCACCGGCATACGCAGCCCCTGGAAGGGCGTCTTGCTCTTCGGGCCTCCAGGCACAGGTGCGTCAGAAAAGGAAACAGGTTCGAGTCACCCGAAGATGAAATCTGTGGCGCTCAGATGACGCCAAGCCTCGGACGAGTCTTGTTGCGCACACCTGCCGCGCTGCTGCGGCCCCCAAGGCTTCCGCCGACAGTCGGAGGGAGACAAGTACGACTCCACCCAACTAAGTTGAAATGTCCGTGTGGCCATGTAGCTCTCTCCTGTCGATCCCCCAGCGGGGGTTGGCTTCCTCGCTTTTTGGGCCCCTGTGACTGAAGAACAGGTGACCACCGGGGTGACGGGCCGGCCCCGCGGAGAGCGCTTAAAAAACTGACCCTGCAGAAAGTTTACCAGTTCCTAGCAGATGCACTATCGACAGCTGATTTCTGCAAGCCTCTCCAATACTCCTGAAGCTGCTGGCTCCTATTTCTCAACTTTTTACTTGCGCAACGCCAGCCATGATCGATCTTCGCGTTGTCCTCGGACAGGCAAAACGCTGTTGGCGAGGGCAGTTGCCGCGGCCACACAGTGGACATTCTTCAACTGTTCAGTGGCAACCTTAACGTCCAAATGGCGTGGCGAATCCGAAAAGCTTATTCGGACATTATTCCAGGTACAAGTCCTATCAGCCTGGACAGTGTCAGTGAAAGAACTCGTCCGGCCTGGCCCTGGCGAGTCTCGAGACGCAGCGATCACGCTGCGACCAACGTTGGGACACCTTCAGAGGTCCGTGGCGTCGGTACGACAAAGGCGGGAGAGAGAGAGAAGGCACGGGACAGATACACGCGTACAGACGCATACTCAGAGGTCTTCGTGCGCACAGGCCGGCCGCAGACATTGCTGTGTGCGGGTTGTTCCATACAGATGGCCCGGGCGCGAGGACCGTCCATCGTGTTCTTTGACGAAATCGATGCTCTCATGTCTAAACGGGGAAGTGCGTCCGAACATGAGGCCTCCAGAAGAGCAAAAGCTGAACTACTTGTTCAGCTTGACGGACTCGCCGGTGACAGGAAGAATTTTCAGCGTAATAGCGCAACCAGAGGAGTGGCCGACAGCCAGCTCCCGGCTGATCACGTCATGGTGCTCGCCACATCAAACACGCCATGGTAGGTTTCTCCGGTGATGTCGCCTGCTACTTCCTTATATTCTCCCCGCAACTCCAGGCGACCTTCTCCAGGTGCCACCCCGCAACTCTGGGCAAACATCTGTAGGTGTCGCCCCGCAACAGCGGGCGAACAATGTGCAGGTGCCACCCGGCAACTCTGGGCGAACATGTCTAGTTGTGGGTCAGCCGCAACTGATGGGCGCGGATACCATTCTTCTGGTGTCTCTCTAGCCAGAAGTCACTGCCAGCGCCGGCCCTCCAACACTACTGGCTCACTGCATAAGACACGGCGAATGCGCGGCACAGGTGAATCTCGCGCGGGACTGATCATTCACAGCTTGGTGCCTGATAAGAGCTCAACGCTACGGTAGAAGCTTGCAACGATTCACTGTCCTACGATCAGACCGTTCTACGTGCGTCTCTAGAAGTCACGTCTCCCCGAGGATCGAGGTGGGGCCATGCTGCTTGTGGCAGGGATATCGATGTTGCTTTGCGTCGACGTTTGGAGAAACGAATATACACGCCCCTACCCGACGAGAATGGGAGAGTTGAGATGCTTCGAATCCATATGCAAGATATTCCAGTAAGGTTCGCGCCAGAGTCTATACCACGCTCGCGTTTTCACCGGCAGTTCAGCTTCAAGACATGCTTGCGCGAGCCCGTGAATGCCAACAGAGAGATTTCCCGAAACTTGAACCCGGTGAAGTGACGTGAATTGTTGCAGTACCACCCAATAATAGTTACATAAGCATCGCAGCATACAATGGGATACCATGGAGTCTCGCTCTTGATTTGCGCCCCCACTACCGAGTTTGACAGAATCAGCAGTCTCGCTCCGGGTCAGCCTGAAGTTGCGAGGGTTTTTCTTCTCGGTCTACACTGGAACTCCGCGGAGCCTTGGCCCGGCATCCTCGGGCCCATCTGGGACACAAACTTCTTTGGCTTGGACACCCCTGAAGGGACGAAGGGTTCTGTGACACATCTGCAGGTGGCGCAAGACGTGGACCTTAAAGAAGTAGCTTCGCGGACAGAACTGTTCTCCGGGGCCGACTTGCATCAGCTCTGCCGCGAAGCGTGCATGAACCCGCTACGGCGCCTGGTTGAGAACCTGAGCCTCGAGGAAATCCAAAGAAAACGATCAGACGGTGCTCTCGACGAGGTGCGTCTACAGAAGGTGGATGCACACAATGAGGACGAACCGATGTCATCGGCCGCATAACAGATAACAGAGATCTGCCTCCGAGCAGTGCACGACCAAACTTTGTATGTGTAGTGTTGCGTGTCTGTATTGTTTGGTTGGTTTTTCTTCTTTTGCAGCAAGCGACTCAGGTGACGATGCGAGACTTCGAACAGGCCTTGGAAAAAGCCAATCCTTCAACCATCTCCGCGGAAATCCAGAAATTTGTAGACTGGAATGCTCAGTTCGGAAGTGAATAATAAGGCCATAGCAGTGGCGCGCGATGACGCTGCTCCGTGCACACGGACATAGTAGTGCGTACTTGGGCCAGCAAGTTCCTCAAGAGGTTAGCTACGGACAGGCTCAGTTCTAATCTATTGGAAGGTCTACTACACTTCGGGGTGGCACAGACCGACAGTTCAGGTGCAAGAACAGCGGCCAGCAAACTGGGAAGTGCACGGGCACCCTTTTGCCTTGAGAGCGCGGCAAAGAAAGAGCACTACCTCCTTCCTCTGTCTTCACGAGCAAGACTTCAGGTTCCGGACCCAGGCGTGGACCTGCGTGGTCGCTTTGCTGTTTGCCGTCCATATCCTCAAGGCAGACAACACAGTTGGCCAAAGTGTTATCAACATACCTCACCGCTGCGGCTCCTCAACTCGCACGCAAGTCCTGGCTTGGTAGCAGGCGCGCCGCCCGTTCTTACCGGGTATGTGCTGCTTCCGCTGGAGGCACCTAACACTCTCTGTCTTGGAACAAGGCACATGATTGGGCCGGGGTCCGCACGGGCAAGCAGATCTGCTATCCTCCCGTCCCCTCCCCTTCCACTCACAAACTAAGTCCTCTCGCTAACCGGCAACGTCGCCTCTGCCTTCTGCTCTTCCCCCGCCTAGGAGAGAGCCAGGACCGGCTTCGCCGGCATGTCCAACCACTCTCTGTCGTCCCAGAGGAGATATAAGTCGGAATTGAAGAATCAGAGCCTCAGAAAGGACACAGTCATGCAGCTCTTTGTTTTTGGTGACTAGACATGATGGATTCTTAGAGAAGACCTCCCCGTACAGAACTTTATTTGTTCGCACCCCAAGATGGGGTGCCGTGTCCGCGTGGAGACCACTTCTTTTGGCTGCGTGTCTGTCTGATAAGCGAGAGAACTCCTGAAGACTGTCTGAAACCCACGAGCTGGAGCAAGTCAAGTATTTGAGTGTGTTTTCTCTTAAGCGGAAAAACAGATTGCGAGCTACGGCTTCACACCAAGCCCGGCGTTCACTCATGGGTGGGAAAAGTGGGAGCCCAAAGTTAGGTGCCAAGCGTAAACAGTGCGCTTGCAATCGCCTCTTGAGCGCTCCTCTCGGAGGTTGTGCGAATTTTCCCAATCTGTGCTTGGAGACTGTGCAAAACTTTGCTCGAAACGAGAGCCGAGCGCCAAGTCTCTCAACTAGTATCTGGGGTCTTTGATCTTCACCGGATTTGCGTCCTGCGACAATAGTGACGCAGTTCTACATGCAAAAGCAGAGCTAAGCAACGAGCGAATTCCGCGATATACCGGAAAACGGGGTGAACGGGTAACGAAGTCGCGGGGAGACTAGCGAAGCTTCGTCTCAGCATGCCAACAACAGTTTGCAGGACAGAGAGAAAAAGCGGTACACTAGGGACGGAGACTTGCTGTCCGAGCCAATATCTCCCACGGCAGAAAAATAACTGCCGTCGTGAATCTCTCCTTGAAGAGCTACACAAGCTACAGTACACTACCCACTACGGCTGACGAACCTAACGACTACCGCTATCGCCCCTCCCGCCTTTGTACCACGTTTTATCTCTGTTGCCGCGCCACTCTGTGCTGAGAAGTCTATACAAAGCTTCGTACCCGATGTAGTCGTTCTGCCGTCACGGGAGGCGTTAGTACAAATTGCTTGTCACGATAACAAGCGAGAAGAGAGATTCCATGTAACGCAGGTGAAGGAGGCCTCACACTTCCACGCATGCAAACAAACTGCTCGGCTCCAGACGGTTCCACTTTACTCCGATAAACAAACAGCGCATACTTCATGAGTAAACGCGGGGACGACCACCTCTCGAGTTTGAACACCGGAAAAAGAACGCTCACGCAGAGAAAGCGCAATTCGAGAGAAGAGAGGCAAAGCTGAAGAACAGTAGAAACGAGTCAGCAACGAACAGAAAACCGGACTTCGTAAGAAGGATTGGTTAAAATGTCACTCTTGAGAACGAGTTCCGGAAAAGAAGAGGAAATGGAAGCCGTGCAACAAAAAGACAGTTCAAACAACATTGGTCCTCCGCTTCTCTTGTTCTGTTTCAGAGATATTCTCCCTTCGTCTTGCTGTGTGTCATGTGACTCCGCTAGTTACCCGTGTGGATAGAGTTAACGTTGGTGTAGAGACCAGCGGAGATGCATTTATGAATTAGAAGAAAGAAGGTGAAGAAGTAGTAGGCCTTCGAACTCCTATGGTCTCCTCCAGCATCTGGACTCCTCGTAGCAAAATATTACTGTCTACTCGTCTCTGTAGAAGAGAAAGAAACAAAAGCATGACGAGTATCTGACGGCTTCATGATGCGAAGTAAATGAAAACAAACATGAACCGACGCCGACAAAATAGATGGAGCCCAGTCCTCCAGTCTGGGAGCACTTGACATATATCGGACAAGCCCGGCACCGTAATATCGTAACACGTGAAGACATGGAAGTCGAGTGTACCTACAGATGGGACCGAAAGGAAACAACCGCATTCGAGTCGCTACACGGCAAAGAGAACGTATCTCTCAGCGCGCCTTTGTGTCGACTCAAGATCTCACCAATAAGAAACTAAAGCTTCTCCTTGGCGAACACCACATTTTACTGTCTTGTACAGAAACACTATGAAGGATTCGAACGCCTCACTGACGCTCACTGTACCCAACACACCTAACCGGGGAGACAGGGAACGCAATATCAAATCAACGGACCTCCTAACCAGCTTCCTCCCTCTCTAAACAAAGACTCGAGTACCCCCCTCAGTTCACACGCAACAAGAACTGTCATTACCACTCCCGCTTGGCTCCTCCGCTCCCTCCCCCCCTCTGTCCTGCTAGGAACAGTAGTCGTCGTGGTCAGGAGGCAGACGACAGAGCTCCATGCAAACAACAAAAGAGAACACTTCTCTTCTTCCTCTTCCTCCTCTTCCTCCCCGAAATCACCACCACGAACCCTACCTACCCGCAACTGAGCCATTCTCCAGCTATGTCTCCAGTGCTCCAACAGCATGTAGCATCCTAAGCCCACACTACAAAGAGCGATGAGCTGATTCAAACGACTACTGAAGAACCTGAAGGAGGGCGGAAGAAAAAGAAGAAAGAGACATTTCTTGAAGGACGAACGAATGGTAGAAAAGGCACATAACCCAGCGGGTGCTGCTCTTCGAGAAGAATGACTTCCAGAGAGGTGAGATGAAAGACCATACAGAAAGCTTGTAACTCTTCGGTCTTCCTTCCTTCGGTCATCTTGCATGAACCTCCCGAACAAAGCGAAACTATGCACGCATACGTGATGTACGAATGTATGTACGTGAGTACCTGTGTGAAAAAGGAAATCTGCACCATGCTTGAGTGGTTTTATGTGTACTGACTGACCTGGAAACCCAATCAAAGAACGGACTAGATTTGTTCTCCCGATCATCTCGGTGAGACAAATTCTGAAGGTTCGACTCTGTGGTAGATGCCACTTCCGTCTTGTTTTGTATAATGATATTAGGAGGAGGTAAAGGCTTCGATGCAGCAGCCGTAGCTAGCTGTAGGTGTAGCATTTCTCCTCGTAGACGTTGAAGTTCCATCAGCATCAGCATATGAGCTCGATGACTCTCGACTGGAAAAGGTGGCGGAGGCGGAGAAGACGCGGACGACGACGAAGCCAGCTGAAGGAAGAGAATGATGAAAGACTACAACGACTACGTGTTTTATGTAATATATACACCCGAACATAACTCAGCGTGCGTTGGCTTCGGCTTCGGAGGAGATGACTGTTTGCAGGAAAGAAGAGTCATCAAGACTGGAAAAACGACATAGAAAAGAACCTATCTCGAAAGATTGATGAGAAGCAGTGAACGATAGTATGATTCCCTTTGAACAAACGAAAGTAGAGGAAGATGGACTGTCGGAAAGAAGAACAAACACGAGGAAAAAAGCGCGACTGAAGAATCGGGATGAATGACACGCACACTATTTGAAATTGAAGCTACAGAGAACACAAGCGGATATCTATCACGATCAAAATGCGCCTAGCATCTAAACGATTCTTCTTCTATATTCAGGGCCCCTATCTATCTATCTATCGCAGTAAAGCCTGCAACAGAGCTGACTTTACTATTAGCTGAGATCCGAACGGTGGCCGGCAGAGATAGATTGGTGTGGCGGGGTGACAGCAGACTCAACCAGGACTTCCTTTTTTCCCTATCTTCTTCTGCGAGACAGTTTTTGACTTCATGAGAACAGACGCTGAGAAGAGAGAAGATGACACCAAAGTACAAACACGCGTTCCTAGAAGAGTTCACCAGACTGAAACGAAGGAAAACAGATCTCTTGTCCCTTACGTAGAAATCGTCAGGAGAGTAAGGAAATCCCCGTCCTCCTCCACTTCCTCCTGCCATAGTTAGAGTGTTATGGTTCATGATGGGATGTCTGGACAGCGCAGAAGACTCATACGCACCAGGCATATAAGGAAGCCTGGCTGAGGAGAGAAAAGGATGTTGATACGGTCGAGGTACAAGAGAGCTTTCATCATCTGTCTTCTTGTCTCCTCCTGTTGCTGATGCTGAACTATCCCACTTCTCTTCTCTACTATCGCCTGGCTCTTCAATCTTATACGGTGGCGGGGTCTGAGAGAAACTTCTTTTCGGCGCGGACGTCTCTTCCATTCTTTTCTGCACACAATCATCTCCCGAAAAAAACTCTGATCTTTTCTGAACTCGTCTCCCCTCCTGTCTCCTCTCTTTTTTCTGGCCTGAATGTTCTCTTCCTTGGCTGAAGGGTTGCTCACTCTCTCTAGCGGAAAACGTGCCTCCCTCTCTCTCTCTCTGTCCCTCCTCCTCCAGATCTCCACACTCAGAGAGACGCGAATCTCCGAGACATCGAGCTCTACCAATACCAGCAGAGCTACTACGACTCCGCTCAGAAGGGAATGGGAGTACACTTTCTTGAGTTTGGTTTTTGAGACTGGAAGGGGGAGGCGATGTCTTCTTAAGGGCCGATACAGTCTCACCAAACCGCTGCAGAAGCTTTCCTATGGGATTGATACTTAGGGCTGATTTGAAAGACGTTGACGTAGTCGAGCTGGAGGAGACAGGAGACGCTGTCTCCCTTGGAGTGAGAGGGCCTTCTTTAGAGAAGGAGGAAGACGAAGAGAAGAACGGAAGAAAGACAGCAGAATTTTGCTTGTCTGGAGTTGCAGAAGAATCAAACGACGGAGACGATGAAGAGAAAGTGGAAGAAGAAGAGGAGCAAGGAACACGTGCAAGAGATGAATGAGAATCTAGAGAGAGACGCCGTGAACCTGCACCTCCAGGCAGACTCGCTGCTACGGGATAAAGAGAGGAAGAGCTCTGCGAAGTTTCTAACGAAGAGAGAGACGAGAGAACAGCCGGAGCGGAAAGTGGAAGAAAGGATGTTTTTGCAGCTACACCGAAGGAAGAAGAATCAGGTCGTTCTTGTCCAGATGCAGTATTACGAGCAAGAGATGAAGAGTACGGCGTACTGTCACTATGTGTAGTCTGTGCCGTACGTGCACCACCTAATAGCGATAAAGTGGAGGTTCCTCGATTCCCCTCCTCTTGTTCGAACGCCCGGGCGTCTTTCACTGGGGAGTTTGGACGAGAACAATTCACACGAATTGCAGAAGTTGAAGTGAGGAGGTGCGGAGAAGATGAAGAAGCGAAGACTTGAGCCGAGGAGAAAGACGAAGCAAGAGAAGCTGCCTTTCTATTCTGATGATGACGGTCTCCTTCTCTTACCTCGGTACACTTCTCGCTACAGAACACCTCTACGTGATTTGCACTTTGCGCCTTTCTCTCATCCTTCAAAGCAACGACACCATTGACCGCTGTTTCCCTACCAGGAAAGGACGAGGAAGAGGAGAAGAGAAAAGTTCTTACCTCAGAGGTTTTAGAAGAGACACATGGAGAAAGAGCATTCTCAGATTCCTCGTCGTCCGAAGAAGAGGAGGAAGCTTCCTGGGAGTGGTGTTTATACACCTGGACACTCTCCTTTCCTACTGCCTCTTCTCTTTCTTCTGCTGGTTCTTTACCTTCCTGTTGAGATCGCCCTCCGGATGGCTGTAGGTCTTCTCCGGCTGTTACGCCAGTCATTTCTTGTCTTGTCCCCGCAGATGAAGAAATACCGACAAGATCATCTCCACACGGCCGAGAGACAATACTGAACATGATGAGAACTCCCCTTAGACGCAGACACGACTTCCATAGAAACCAGAAGGAACGGTTTCCTTTTCTCGAAGAAACTCTAGATAAAAAACAAGGCCAAGACCCTGCCTATTTCTGTCGGCCTGGTACACGGAAACTGTTTCATTGATGGATCGGTGCAGTATGCCCAGTGGAGGGCTAGACAGGAAGAATATTCAGCTCATATCCAAGGGTCCGATAACAAAGAATCTACAGACGATTTTAGCACCAACCCCCTCCTAGAGTTCACCGAATAGTAAAGGGTTCTCCGTTTAACACAGAAGGTGAAAGGAGAAAGGCAATCGTTAAGGAGACCAGACACAGCAAGCCGCGAACGAGGCATCTTAAAACTTGAAGAGCGTACAGGAGGAGGTCTTCATCGCTTTCTCTTCGAAGCAACGTCGAGCGTACGACAACGGAGAACCAGAAAATGAAGAAACAGAAGAAGCACAGTTTGTGACGTAGCAGTCCATTTCAGACCAATTTTCTTTCACCCGTCCGCCAGAGATCGGTTTGTTTTTGATACCAAGATGTAGCAAGAAAAACGGAAAGGGAAGGGCCGTGAGAAAAGAAGAGACAGCAAGCAAAGAGGAGGTGACGGAAAGGACGGCAGAGGGACCAATGATGAAAAACAGACTAACAATGATCGGAGAGTGATTGGAAGTTCTAAACCGGACAAAATTCGACTAAAGAACTTTCGCGCAAAGGGAAGGGAGACTTTTCTTTCTTACCGAGTGAAAAACTCGGTCAGCCAAGCACGACTCATCCCTTTTCTCCTCATCTGTTGTTGACAGCGTTTCTCCCTCAAGCGAGAAAAATGGAGAACGGGTTTCGCTGCTCCGAAGAACCAACAAAGTATGTAGAGGTTCTTCTCATAAGAAGAGATGCAAAAAGGGAGACGGCACCAGAAGGGCAGGAGGAAGAAACGGGATGACTCCCGATTGAACGGTGAGAGTGAGGACACTTCACCTGTTCCGTTAGTAAATCGATTCGCACTGCTTCTCAAAGGAAAACTTCGGAGATTCTTTCATTTACCACAACAACAGCGACGTAGAGGCTTCCGGCTTGACTAATGAAGTTTCCTTCTTCTTGTTCGAGACGAATTCGCCTGCCTTCCTCTACTACCTACACACAGCAGCAAGACTCAATCGGATTCTCCCAATCTTCAGACATTCTTCAGTCCGACGATTTTCTTTCTTGCTCTCTATCCGGTCAATTGCTCAAGCAAGAAGGATCCGTCTATCATCCTTGGACGAAAAAACTCATCCTTCACCGAGCCGCCGCCCCCTCGGGCTTCTCGGTTAGCTCTGGGATCTTTCGCTTTCTTTGGCGTCTCTCTCCTTCATTTGGAAAGACCAAACTTCTCCTGTTCGTCTCCTCGCCTTTGTCCGGGTTCTCATGAGAGACACTGAAAAGACTTTTCGTCCGGCACTTCTCTTCTTACTGTGGGGGTCCGGATTTCCGCGCTGCCACGCGGCACGGGCGCGGATGAGGGCCTGGCGACCGTTCCTCTCAGCCTGTCCAGCAGATGTAAAACTTCTTCTTGTCTTCAGTCTTAAGTAACGCACAAACTAGGGACTTCCTTACCTCCCAGCTTCAGAAAGGAGACACGTCTCTACAGCAGAGGGGTGCAGTGGATTACATGGGAAAGACTACACTGCCTTAAAGTCAAGACGGGATTTCTATTCACGCTGTATACATACATACATACAGACATCCCCTCGGCTACACTGCACGTGAGACTATGAAGCCTCATGACGGAGGAGGTGGGTCGCGGGTTCTGCTGGGAAAGACCGCCTTCTACATTCCCCGGTTTCTTCATTATACGGTAGTAGGTCGTCTCCTTCGGGTGCCGTTCAGCTTTCGGTTTGCTCTCTTTTTGACATGAAGTAGAAGAGATGACTGAAGGTGAAGGAGGGAGCTTATTGGACGGGAGAAGACGAGGAGGAGAGGAGGAAGGGGTCGACGATGATGATGATGAACTAGGCGATATTTTCACGGCGGTTCAGCTTGCTGAGGAACTGAGTCAAGACGCTGGAGAGAACGCGTCACGTCCTGTCACCCCGTTGTCTCGTGAAAGGAACTGCCCGAGTACACCTGAAAGTGTGGGTAGTGGGCGTCATACAGCTGATACTGTACTCAGTGTTCAGACGCCTGAATACTTGCGTCATGTAGTAAGTACACCCACGTCGGCTGTACGTACGCCACAAACTGGACATCAGCTTTCCACTCCACCTACAGTCAGACGAAGTACAGATCCATCCCCACTCATGCATGAAGGCAGCTCGGCTCTAGGAAACCAGAGCAGCCAGAATCCAGTCATCACCAACTGTGCTTCTCCGTCCGGGCCTCTTTCTCGAGGAGGGATCGCGTCTCGACAAAGGAGTGGAGAGAGCCAGGATCGTGACGATGGAAGAAGGTCAAGACAAACTGTCCCACTGGTAACGGAAGCGAGACTTTTATCTCCTCTTAGGCAACCGCGGGGCTGCGCACAAACATCACGTCACGCGGGACGGAGTGCGAGGACACCTGAGCATGAAGGACGGGGTCTGGGTACAGCTGAGCGTGGAGGGCGGAGTTGGGGTACATCAGAACATGAAGGGCAGAGCGTAGGTATACGAGGGCAGGGGGGATGGGCTGTAGGTACACCCGGACCGAGTGTAGGTACCCCTGCACATGGAGGGCCGAGTGTAGGTACCCCTGAACATGGACGGCCGAGTGTAGGTACCCCTAGACATGGAGGGCCGAGTGTAGGTACACCTGGGCGTGGTGGTCCGCGTGTAGGTACACCTGGGCGTGGAGGTCCTTGTGTAGGTACACCTGGGCGTGGAAATCCGAGTGTAGGTACACCTGGGCGTGGAAATCCGAGTGTAGGTACACCGCGTAATGGAGAGGTAGGAGCCACAGATTCTCAGTCATCACCTGAGCACGCCGTTCTGCGTCAACGCGATGAACGACCTTCTCCTCCTGAGGTTTCTGCGCCCCGGGTGAATGAGCCCTTTGAACTTGAAGATGACCTTCCAGATTTTTTTGACGCCCCTCTGCCCGCGTCAGGGGACTGGAACGACTTTCTTGCTCTCCGAGTGCGACAGGAAGATCCACAACGGAGAAGAGATCAGGGTAAAATCACCGTCCATTCATACGTGCACGTACATGCGTGCCTACACATAGAAATGTTTATCAACATTCATACATCATGCATATTCAGTCATGCCGCTTCATGCAGTGGTCGGCTGTGGTATATGTCAAGCGTTCCTTGGAGACATAAGCTCACTGAAGCCTATCATTCTCTTTTAGAGGGAAAAGAGAGAGGAAGGCCCCGTGGTAGCTGAGATGACACTTTTCCGTTTCCATTTCTTTTGCGTTGCCGTCTGTCCGTCAGCCGTGCAGAAAAACGAACCGGTTTAGGTGCTGGCTCAACAAGAGAGATTCTATGTCGGTGCCTGCTTTTTTCATTTTTGTCTTTTTTCTGTAGAGAGAGGAGGACAAGAGAACTCTAGTCGATTAAGCGCGCGAGATTGTTCTCAGTTGCGATTGAGTTTGCCTCTTCTTCCTTCTTCTTCTTCTTTCCCGTCCACTCCTGATGCATCAGCAGAACGTCATCCTTCCTCCGCTGTCATACCGACGCCTACCGCACTTTCTCAGAATGGTGTACCCATCGCTCCGCCACCCTCCCGGCCGAGGTTGAGCCCTCCTTTCATTCCTGCTGTTGCTTCCGTCATTTCTTCCGGTCCTTCTTTTTCTTCCTTGACTGGGAGACTTGAAGAGGAAGACGTGGAACGTGTGAGGCAACGGCCATTGAATCGTAGAGATCTTGGGGGGTCTATACTACTTGGCCGTTCTGTACGTTCGTCGTCTGTCCTTTCACCTGCTCCTGTAAGGAGTGGATTCTCATCTTCTTCGACCGCTGCCGATGCATCAGTCAATTCCCCATCCCGGCAATTAACGTCTTCTCTTCTTTCAACTGAAGGGGGCCAAGGGAAAGCCAATCCTCTCCGAACGCACGTAGGAAAGACTCCTGGGGGGTCACGATCACGTACAAATCATCATCTTGCTACAAGGCCTCCTCCTCATCTCTCTGTCTCTCTTGACGACTATTTTTCTCCTGCCCGGAGAGATGCATCTTCACCCTCTCAACGTCAGCCTGATCTCTCTTCTGTGGAAGCATCGACAGTCACTTCTTCTCCCCGTTCTTCTTCTTCATCCTCTGCTCCACCTGTCAATGCTGATGATGGCGGCGCCTCTTCTGATCACACTATCACGACTTCACCTGAAGCATTAGTCCCGTCTCCATCACATTCGTCTTCTAGTGCTCCTCCTCGACCGGGGTCTTCTCCACCCCGCTCAGCTGCCTTACCGTCTCCCGCGCATGATGATCCGTCTTCTTCTTCCTCTACGACTTCGTCAGCTGGGTTGTCGGCGTTCTCTTCCTCTTCTGATGGATCTTCTTCGTCGGTTCCACAAGACTTAAGCAGGGGTGGTAGTAGCAAAGCTGCGTACCCTCCGAAACGTAGAAGAGGTCGAAGTTCGAGTGAACAAGAGGAAGGCGATGGAAGTTCATCAGAGACAACGTCTCGAGTCGGAGCAAGGGCGAATCATACTGAAGCTTCTAGATCAAGAGGTCGGAGGACCTCCCGTCTTCTGTACCATCTACAGAAGGAAGAAACTTGCGCTGTGTGTTTGGCAAGGCTGGATATCGCTAAGGAAACCGCTAGCATAGAAGACTGTAGTCATGCCTTCTGCGAAGGGTGCATTACTTTGTAAGTCTCTCTTCACACCTACTAAGCATGCTGACGTCCTTCTTCTCCCTCGTACTTCATTTTCTTTTTTCTCCTTCTTCTCTGTCTAAGCCTTTGCTTCGTCAATCTTCGTCTGCCTTCCCGAGGCTGGAAAGAGAGACTCTTTCTTTCTTTCTCTTCACCAGTTGCCGTTTCTCGTTGTCGAGAGCCATGCAGACTAGTTCTAGGGAAAGAGATGTCTGTCGTTCTACGGGCAAAGCGGAAACTGGATGGGATAGGGCAGCTAGAGATACTACCTGTTCTGTAGAGGGCAAGCCGGCCCTCTTTCCTAGGAGACAGCATGGGTTAGAGGAGCATTCCGCGCTGGATGTGTGTGGTCATTTAGAATCTGCCGTGTCTTCTCTTTCTTCGTCTATCTGACGACTTCTTTTTTGTGAGGTATCTCCCTTCCGTTCAGTGATGGACAAAGGAATGAGGTGTAGATACACCCATGTTAATTCTATTCCAGCGGACACTTTCGTCCTTTTCGTATGCTTGGTCTTCATCTTTTTTCAATCAAGAGTTGATACGGGTACGCGCCAGAACCTTGTCCTCCTCTTGTTTGTAGTAGAGCAGTGAGATTTCTTTCTCTTTCTGCTTCTGTCGTCTACCAGAAGAAGTCGAAAAGACAAAACACATGCCGGTGCCCGCTTATCTCGCTTGGGTTCATCCATTGTATCTATTATAGTCTTGTATTGCTCTATCGCTCGTATTCCGTCTTCGTCTTTGTTCTCTTTTCTTCAGATGGATTCATCAAGGCCGAGATACATGCCCCCTCTGTCGTGGTTCAGTGACAGCCATCCTTGTATGGCGACAAGGGCCGCCGCCAAAGAAGAAGAAAACGAAAGAAGGCTGTCCTTCTTTCTTACCTTCTTCCTCTTCATTGCCTTCTTCTTTTTCTTCGTCTGCTTCCTCTTCCTCTTCTACGTGTAATAACAACGACGTAGCGCCTGTCCGTGTCTCCGATCAGAAAACGGCTCTCCTTGAGTCGCGGTCAGAGGGGTGTACAGAAAGCACGTCATATTTCTCTGAAGATACGGTGTCCTTTGTCTTTAAAAAGAGATTAACAAGACAAGGAAATAAGTTCAAGAAAACGTCTTCTCCAACTCCAGCAGAAGTTACTCGTATTAGTCGTGTGACGCCCGCTTCCGGCGGAGGAATCCTGGATGCATCAGCGGCAGCACGAGCTTCACCGATGACGCCAGTGCTAGGTCCACTTGATTACCTCCTTCGAGGCGGTAAGTAGAGGAATAAATTCACGAAGCAGTCACGAAGAGGTTGAGGTTTATTGTCAGGCTCTCTTGCAGAGGAGAGGAATTGGATCGGAACTTGTAGGAAGTCTTGAACCTCTCGTGTGTACAAGGCGAAGTCAAGAGAGACAGATCCACGATAGTCGTGGTGTACTCAGCAGTCTGGATAGTTTGAGGTGGTATGTCTGTGTACAGGAGTAAATAAATGGTTGTCCCAATTTCTTTATGAATACTTATGTCTTTTCATCCTTGTGTAGTGGAATAACACAGGGAGTATGTGTGTCTGTCAGACCGGACTGTTATGCTCAGTCTGCGTACTTAGTTGGATCTCGAGAGAGGAAGTAATTTTCAACGATAAAGCAGTAACACATAAGTGCTCTCAGGGATGGATGTCTTTTCTTTCACTTTTCGGTGTGTCGCTGCTGTCTGCACAGCCACTGTAAGAAGGTCGTTCTTTCCTTCATTCTTTTCTCCCTGTCCTTCACTTGCTTTCTTTTTCATCTTCAATCTCATCGCTTTCTCTCACTGAAACACGTCTTTTGTGGTGTGCCTCTTTCCTCGTCTTCTTTCTCTTTCATCCTCTCGTCTTTTTTATCTTCCTTTGCTGCCTCATTCGCTTTCGTATTTATCTTCTTGCCTCTCCCCTTGTATGAGCTCTAGCATCACCTTCTTGTCTCCCCTAATCTTCCCTCATCTCTCCTCTTCTTTGATGTCTCCTGCGTGTCCCGCCGTAACCGCAGAGGCACGAGAAAGTAGTCGAAGAAGAAGAACGGAAACGTCTACTGCCACAGACTCTCATCCTGAAGCTTCCGTCAGACCTTCGAGCTCGGACAGACCGACACCGCCTCCTCCTCGATCTTCTTCATCCTTGACTTCTTCTCACGTTTTGACCGTCCCTGGCCCTCCCCCACCTCCTCGTCCGTCTCTTCATGGAAATACATCAAGGAGGACTGCTGTCACAACATCTTCGCTGTCTGAGCAGCGTGGTGAACTTTCATAGGACTCCTGAGAGGAAAGGAAGAAAGCTGTTCAAGTTGTTCGTTGTCTTCTCTTCTGTTGTGAGGTGATGATTTCTGATGGAGATACTGTTATATGAAGTTTTCCTTTCTCCTGCCGGTGCCAGGATTTCACTTGAGTTTTCCACCTTGGCTTGCACGGTTGTTGGCTGGCCTTTCAGTTTCGTGTTAAAAGAGATCTATCCCGTTGTCTCGTACAGTAGTGGGGTGTTCTTTTCTCCTCTGGTAGGAGACGGGGTTGATCTCTGAGCAGGAAGTGAGCCCACACGGTAGGGATTACACTCGTGTGATCCATACAAATATAGATGATGAGGGCATGTACACATACATGCATATATGTGCGTAGAGTTATGTGGATACAGCATGCGTGTAAGGTACAAGTATATATATATATATGTAGATGTATATAGATATCTGTGATGCTTGTGTATCTCTCCAAGGATACATATATGAACAGATAGAGGGGTGATGCGCTAATGTGTTTTGAATTGAGTGTTCTTTTGCACCTGTATATACACATACAGATATGTGATTTTGTATTTATGGTAACTTGGTATATATGTATGAATTTTTTTTGTCTATCGCTGTATCATCAGCTGAAGGAGTAAGAGAGGGGAGGGAATTCATTGTTTTCGTTTCAAAGCTCAGGTAACATTCCTTTTTAGATAGAGAGGGTACGCAGCCGCGATGCAGCAGGAGAGAGTGCTTTTCTCTGTGGGTGACTCGGATGCATTTATGTTTCATATTCAAAGGTTCTCACTCACGTTGCACGTTGGACAGTTTCCTTCTATGCAGAAGAAAACACTCATCGGTCTTATATACGTTTCAACGACTTCACCGGTTTCCGTTGTCAGAGAATTCTCCAAATAACAAGGAAACGAAGAGAGATCACCCTCTCCTGTGTAGTCAAGACTAGAAGAGAAGAATATGGTGTCGACGCCAGGCATGGCGACGTTAGTGTAAAGCTTTCCTTTTCAAGTTTAGATTGATCCCGTGTTTTTGCTAAAGGAACTGCGGTCGCATGGAGCTCTTGAGGGTATCTTCATGGAAGTCGTGGAGCAGAGGCGGACGGTACGGCAGTCTTATGTTACACCTCATGATTCTCATGAGCTATCTTTTGTTTTTTTTTCTCGTAAGAGAGGCTCGCGGAAAGCTCGTCCGTTCTCCTCTTCTTTTCGACGGCACAATAGAAAAGAAGTTGGAGAGAGATTTATGTTGTCCTTCAGTTCACCTGGGCGTAATGAAACCGGGGTTTGAACCGATGGACGGACTGAAATGTTTCTTCGTATCTCCACTTTACTATCAGGACTCAAGATATCTTTCTTTCTGCAGACGTGAAGCGAGGCTCAACGATAGCTCAAAGACTTCCACGTGTTCCTCTCTTGACTTTCTGACGTCACTTGAGGTGTACCTACACCCTCTCGTTTTGAGTAGTCGTTGTCGTGGATTGGTTCATTTTCATGAACGACGTATATAAACTCTAACGACGTCCATTTCTAACAGAGAGATAGGCAAATCGTCAACGCGAAGAAAACGGTACAGCTCACGAACTTCGCAGAGAAATATTCATGAAGGAACCAACAGTAAGAGGACTCAGAGACCGCTAGGTTGTGTTACTCCAGTCTTCACTCACTCCCACTCTTTCGTTACAGACAACAGGCTTTGCTAAGATTGCGAAGAGAAAAGTGAGAATCCCAAGAATCGGAATGAAGAGATTTTCGGTATTGACAGCCGATCTACTCATGCGCCTAGCAGGACAGATGTGTGTCGAGTGTATCACACAGGACAATTTACGGAAGAAGAATCGACTTTCTTAAGCAACGGGAGAGACGAGTCTTATCTCTTTCACATGAGTAACGCGACGAGAAGGCTGGGGTTTTTCTTATGTGTAAGGGAGAGTGGGAGAAAGTCCTGTGGAAGAAGAATCAACGGGAGTGGACTGCTGCTGTCCTGTCGTACAAGATTCGACCACGGTCCATTGCAGCTATTCAGTGATGGCGACCTCGCCTCTCACTTTTCTTTCTTTTTTCTGAATGGTTAATTAGGAGTTTTCGAAATCTTTGATATCGCAGTTTCAGAGGGTTTTGCCTCCTTTGATACTGCGAGTATCATGAAGCATTTCACGGATAGCACCCTACAAGAAAAACAGAGAGAGATGTGTGTCTCCCAATTTTCCCGGGGTGAGGCGCGACGACTACACGAGACCGGTGAGGTTTCACAGAGAAAGTCGCCTTCGGGAAAGATGCTACGTTGTATCTTCATCTCTGTCTCTACATGTACAGAACACAGGCAGGTGGTATATATTTATGACTCTGGGTACAGCAAGCAATAGACTGGAAAGACGGTGAGGACCTACTGACGGTCTTGTATGCGAACTTTCGGTAAACTATAGAGACGATCGAAAGGACAATACACACATCGGGGTACCTCCTTGTGCTCTCCAGCGTCGCGTCACCGTCTATTTGTTTGATTCGTACTAGACACCTCTAAGTATCTATAGAGAGTGGGAGAAGAACCGACAGGAGAGTGACAGACATGCTGGACCCGCGCGTCAACTACTGTGCATGTACATGTGTATGACTATACACCCAACCGTATATCTATTCAGATGTGTGCATCGTATAGGCATACCACAGTACGTACTTGGTGTGGACTCCACGCTATCTTCTCCGTTGGAGTATCTTTGGATCTCTCCATAACTCGAGCAGATCTGTGTATACGTCTGGATGTTGTACGGGGAACACTTTCGAGAATTTTTTTACCTGGAGGGAAGGCCTTTCAAGGAGCTGACCGGCTGTCGCGCGTTTTCTTGGATCTCTATGAAGCATCAAGTCGACAAGAACTTGAATTTCCGATGAGTAGTGTTTAGGAAGTGGAGCTATCTGAAAGCAGAACCAAACAAGGAAGGTTTCTCATCACGGCGGAGGAGGAAAGGAGAGAGGCAAAGAAAGTCAAGGTAGAAAGAGAATCCCCGTTACAGATCGAGGGGTTTCTGTGAAGGAAGGAGTGGAGAGTATTAGCTAGGACCGAATACGTATATATGTTTCTCCGTCTAAACCGACAGGACATTTTTCTGAAGTGAAGATGTCAGAAACAGGGATGGATGCGTGACTACACAAGAGGGTGAGGGACATTCAACTGGACGACGGTGAGAGACAACAGACAGATATACAGATCGATCAAAGTTTTCTTTTGTTTCGATTTCGTTTGGTAGAATGCCTGTTCATCACAGAGAACGACTATCTTACATCGATGAATGTGATCTTTTGAAGAAATTTCCTCGCGTCTGGTTCGTATCAAAAAGACGTCTGTGGTGTAACGTCTTTCTCTAATGACACCCTAGTCCTTCCCTGTATGTCTCCAATGACTTATGACACCGGCGGTCCTGCTATGTCTATAGCTTCGTTATATTACTTAGTGTTCATCGAAAGTTTGAGTGGATCTTGCTCTGAGAAGGCACAAAAGAGAGATAAAAAGAGGAAGGAGGTACGGGAAGGAGGAAAGGAACGAGGGATAGAAATGCGAAGCGTCACCA
The DNA here is from genome assembly GCF_002600585.1 of Cystoisospora suis. Lineage (NCBI taxonomy): Eukaryota > Apicomplexa > Conoidasida > Eucoccidiorida > Sarcocystidae > Cystoisospora > Cystoisospora suis. The sequence goes on from NW_027153092.1 coordinate 56,170, forward strand.
GTGCACTGAAGATAACTTTCTGTCTCTGTCTCTCTTCTTCTTCCTCCCTCCTCTGTGAGTGTGTGGGAGCTTGTAAGTGACTTTCCCTTCTCTCTTCTCATGATGCTTACTTACCGGCATGTTTTGAATCTTGTAACACAGGTCAGGCAGACTTGTCGCCATATGGAAGGGCGTTTTAAACGTCGCTAGCTCATATAAGACGCATCCTACAGCCCACATATCACTTGCCGTCGCGTACGGCTTCCCCTGCACGCAGCAGATGGCCAGCTAAAGATGCGAATACCTTCCTATCGGGTATGAGCATACAACACGCTCCTCGAGAAGAATGAGGGAAAGCAAAACACTCAACGCTACTGGAAGAATGGAAGTAGTCTCACTAGTGAGACTACTTCGTGCATGAAATGACAGTGTCCGGTAGAAAACAATGCTAAGATCCTAACAAAGAAGAGGCGAGAGAAACCTCCGGCCAGTTCATGGAGGTTGGTGACTCTGCACACAAATCCATTACCTTAGCGTGAACAGGTAGACAATGTGGTCGAGGGATTCCTAGGATACATCGGTAAAACAAACAGTGAGACACAGCAGGCTTCTGTTGTCACTTCCGTGTTTTAGACAAAGCGTCTCAAAATGAATGAAACATGCAAACTGGAGCGGGGTGATAAAAAGGACAACCATGAAGGTAGTGTGGATGTTGTAGCGGTCTAGAGTTGGTTTTTATATAGATGAAGCGTGGAAGCCTCTCGACCTACCTATAGACACGTTCACTATATGAAAAGATAAGAAAAAAGCGAACATGGAATTAAGAATTAGAAAGAATGAACTTACAGCGCAGAGCTCCGGACTGAGATAAAAAGGGCTCCCGATGAAGGTTTTGGCTTGAGCCTGCGTATGATCAAGAAGTTTACTTATCCCGAAATCCGCCAGGCGAATTCTTCCATCCCAGTCTACTAGAAGATTCTGACTTTTTATGTCTACGACGAAAAAGAGAAAGACAACCAAATCATAGCTTCTGATGGCAGTTTACTGCAGCGAGACTGAAAAATTTCTTCTGACTGTGATTATCCACCTACCTATCCGGAGTAATTGAGCGTGAGAGACAAAGGGACGATAGATTTCTTTCTCTTAGCAGACCTTTCTTGTTCTACCTTCTGCCTCTCCCTAACTGATGAAGAAGGTCTCTTTTTTAGCGCGTACGTATGAAGAATAGGCAATTACAGGTGTCTGTTCTCTCTAGGCGGCACTCGTAAATTCAGGCATCCGTGCATCCGAAGATCTATCCGTGTGTACGGTGTAGAATGCAGAGTGCTCACTGGCTTCTACCCAGCCAACTCGACCACGAAAAACGAAGAGCATACTTACCCCGATGAATGATCTTATGGCTGTGTATGTGTTTCAAAGCCATCAGAATCTGAGCAAGCCATCTGAGAATCTGCGACTCTTTGAAGGGGACCTGACTCTGGCACCTCTTGTCAATCACACCTGCTAAATCTCCATCTATTGAACACATCCGCACCAGGAAGGCGACAATTGAAGACAAAAGAGAGAAAATAACAGATACCTTTTACCTCCTCGAAACGGACTCAGGAGGTAGGAATGGTGACGTGGATAGGATATGGCAGGAAGGAGTAACGAGGAGAAAAGTCTGACTGACATTCTGCTTTTCCCCCAGGAGTCGTTTTCTACTCATTATTAACCTCTAGGAAGATGGGATTCTCTTGCGACTTGATAGGAGGTCGTGTTTCTTTTCAAAACGAGACTGGAAAGAAGCGTGCACTACCGGAACGCGCACGCCGGAGTTGGAAAGACCACGTTGCTATCTTAGAGATACGGGAAGAGTACTGAGTGAGCAACATCCCGCCGTGGCTTTCCCGGGTGACATAGTAGAAGCTGCTACACTCTTAGAAGAGACGTTTTCGGCTTGCCTCGTCCCGTCTATTCTTCACTAAGAAGAAAGAGTCGGAGGGCGCTCAGATCTCTGTTGCTCTTGACTGCTCCGAAGCCTTGGTTAGGCTATCTAGCCACTGGGATAGGTTGTCGTGCTTCTGAGTGGATGGTCGTAAACTAGTTTCCCTGCTCTCTGTGGAACAAGCAACTGCCCTGAAGAATAGAAACCCGTCAGACGGAAGGCCTCCGAGAGAGCGGAGGGGGCCGCGGGACGACTATTGAAGGAGTCGTGGGGTGGCTTACCTGCGCAATAGTTCATGACAATCTTCAAGAAATTCCCATCCATGAAACTATCAAGATACTTCACTACGAAAGGATGTTCCAACCGAGCAAGAAGCTGAAGAGAAAAGCACACACACAAACAGTTCATAGAGAAGCGATGCAGCCAGGAAAAAACGATCTAGATTCTCTCTTGGGGCTTCAGTCTGAGCAACAGTAATGAACCAAAACACGTCTTCACTTGAACAATTATGAGGTCTGGCTCTCCTCGCAAGTGTCTTGCAAGGGAAACTGCAGGGAAAAGAAAGCAAGAAGGCAAGATGAGGCCAAGCAACATGTATTTTCTTTTCTTGGCGGACACGAGAGTGTCGCCCGAGGCCAGGAGCTGATCGTTCGGTTGTGAAGAGTCAGACGGCCACACAGACCGGTATTCTCCAAAGAGACTGCTAAGCGGTTCCACTGGAAGGAACGAAGTAGAAGCACTGGCATAGAAGCCGTTCTTCTTGTCACTGGCTAGGCACCAAACAGGAAGTTTAGTGGCCATTTGCTCCAGGGGAAAGAGCATTTGTCCGTGAAACAAGAGGACAGAGAAATGAGTGGTTTACTGAGGAGGAAAAGGTGAGGAAAAATTGTATGCAGAGCCTCCGGATGAACAGCGCTCAAGAAGAGGAAAGAGGACGGAGTTGAACTGACCTGAACCTCAGTGATACAGGATTGTCGTTCTTTTGGGCTCATTCGTGTCACATCAATGGATTTGATAACGCACCTAAATGAAATAAAGAGAGAAACAGGGAAAGATGGAACCCATTCTCCCTTAGCGATTCTCGTCTTCGGACAGGAAACTCGAGCCGGTGAATGCTACACACATACTTGTTCCCTTCCTCATCCTGTGCTAAGTACGCAGTCCCGTAAGCCCCTTCCCCAATCTCTTTGATGCAGGTGTACTGATCGACTTTCGCCATCTTGTCTTTCTTCACAGTTCTGTCCTTCGAGGGCTCTGCAGGAGTTCGAGCGAATGATTTTTGATGTTTTCAGTTGAAACTCGGAGTCTCGCAGACAAAAGTGATTTCACCGGTCGCCTAGCCTCTCTGGTTTTGGAGTGACAGCGGAGTAGGAGACATCAACAGGAAAACCCTCGGCAGAGACAAAAGATCATCAAAAGCCTGCCAAACAAGCGAAAGAAAAGAACCTGTCTAAAGGAGAAAAGCAGGGGAGAGAAGACTATTTATCACGAATTCCTCCTACTGCACCCCTGCCTGCCAAGCCGCCAGTTTGCAAGACCTCTTTAAGATGAAGACGCGTGGACGGAATTCCGTACAACAAGAGTAAGAACTATTGTGTAGAGACGGGAGGTGATCCTCCGTGTGTCTTCCCACATCAGAAGTTTCGTACGGTTGTGCTGGCGTGTCAGTTCAGTCTAAGTTGTTTATGTCAGTAAGCTCGTGGAGAGGCTATTGCTGGGGAAAGAAAAAAGAAAGTCACCAGTCACAAGGAAGAAGGGAAGTTTATCCATACATACCAGAAACTCAGGAGTCAGCATATTGTAGACCGCGGAAAGCAAAGCACAAAATCCGTACCGAGCATTCGATGTTCTTCGAAGAGGAACACGCAGTTGTGTGACCCGCTTGCGAGTGCTCGCTTCTTTCACCAGACAGATCGTCAGAAGCGTCTTCTCGGGGGACTCACCGCCTGGTGAGCATCATCTAGGAGTAAGTGCTTCATAAATAGAAGGGCGTTCTGTCGTGGCTGGTCCGCGTTGTCGGCGGAGAAGATCGGCATCGGTTGAGATGCTAAAAACCAATTACGGTAACTGGCTCGTAGGATGAGATTCTCCTCTCTAAGAGAGAAAGTATTGTTTCTCTCTGTGAGTGGCGTTGCTCTCTACGCTAGGAAACTTTTCGGACCCGCCGGTGATCAACAAACGACCTCTAAACCGTCGGTTCTTCTCTGTAGAAAATCCAGGCCGACGTGGACGTACTTACAAGAAGGAAAACTTTCTACTGCTGGAGTCCGGGTGATACGCTACTGCCACTGAATTGAGGTTTTCGATCGTTGTGTATCTTACGCGGGTTCTTCTTCAGACGTTCTCGCCTTCAACTTCTACGGACGTGTCTCCTGGAACTGGAAAATCAGACGCCGCCGCACAAAACTGCGCATGCGTCTGAAAGGGGAAGGCTATCTAATGATCGGCTAGTTGTCCGTTCCCGATACAGCATGGAAACGGACAACTGACTAGAAGAGAAGCTGAACGACGTTTGAGAAGGAGACTTTCAGCAGATTTATCCGTTCAGAGGCGTGCCTAAACCTATCACCTGTGGAGCTCAAGTCCTACAACTTACTGACGGAAAGACCTAATACCCCCCGTGTAAAGTGTACGCGAACACTCGGGATCTATTCTCCCGTAGCTAGCAGCTTCTCCTATCGCAAATCATCCGCAGTCCCAGAAAAGAGACAACAAAAAACGACATCGCTGCGACTACGCACTCCCACGGACACCTATATTGTCTTGACATACGTGTGTACGTTTCGGTACTGAGCTGCATAAATCTACATCCATTTGTGGGGTGTATGCGCGGTGGCAAGTAGTCTGGTGGATGACAAAAACTGGAGGTTTCCGGGGAATAGGTCTCGTTTTGCTTGAAGAAACTCAGTAGTAAAGCTTCACATAAACGTGGTTTGGACGCTCAAGGAGCTCAAGCTTGTCGCTCGACGTTTCGATGCTTGTGCCCGCCTGCGGCCCCTGGAATCGAAGCAAGGACCGACTAGCCGATTGGAAGTGACAACTTTCCCAATCACACCTAAGACGCATGCAGACACTGAATGGCTACGACTGGTTCTACTTCGGAGACGTAATTCTCATGAAACATCCTGTCTCCACTCATCAACTTCTTTCGACTTTGGCCTGGCTTTTCGCTTCTGATGGGCATCTATCATTCTCACCTAGCCTGAAGTGTGTTGCTCGCACCCATCGTACTCCAGGGTTTTCCTCTACACACTCGACTTCATCTCGAAAGAGCGAGCCGAGCTGCCAAGGAAAAACAAAGCCCGTGGCCCTTCAACATTCCTTTTCTTTTCTACCTGCCGAGCCACTTTTTCTTGACTCTATGGATGCGCCCTGCATTTCTCTTTTCTCCTTACCTTTTACCCGTCCTCACTATCAGAGATTGATTCGGTTTGGATCTTGCTCTCAAGATCACTCCAGGCGGGGACAGGCTAACATGCCCTCCCTACGGCGCCTGTCTCTACAGGGGCCTAGGAGGGACGGCTGCGGAGAAGCTGGGAAAGGCAGCAACATTGTTCCTCCGAGTTCTTATTTTCGACGTCATCGACTAAAGCAGGAAGGGAGAGTCTTACGATTCTCTACTTCCATCTGTCCACCCCGCTCCGTGAGAAGACGAAGAGTCCTTGATCAACCTTTGTTTTCTCTTTACCGTCCCTTTGTTTCATCTCTCGGACGAAAACCTGGCTTTTCATTGAGATCGCGCTCTCCTGTATTTTCTCCTTTTGTAAACTCTTCGCAAGATTATACTTCAGCCTCAGCAAGTACCAGCAGAGACTTCCTCGAGGGTATGTGCACTACAGCTGCTACATCCTCTTCTCATCAGCTGCTCGCCTATCTGCCCTCCTGTTGTCACCTTTATTCTCATCCCATAAAACCACGGTCGCATCGTCTGCTTTTGAGGAAGGAAATCAAATACCACTCTCTACACTTTCCTCTCCTCTATGTTTCAGGTATCTCTACCTCACCTTGTTGCTCATCTTCTCCTCACATCTGCTGTTCTTATCCTTCTCCCGACACTATTTCTGCCTCCTCCCCTCCTTATCTCCGACCACTGCGGACCCCTCCAACTTTTCATCCCTTTCGCGAGTCTCCCTTTTGCTCCTCTCGTTCGGCTTTCTTTTCTTCTTTTGCTTTCTCTGAATGGAGGACAGAACCGATTCTTCATCTTCGAGGCGTTGGCAAAGTGTCACGACCTGTTATTCTTTCCACCTCCTTATCTTCTTCCTCTTCGTCTACCGCTGCCCCTTCTTTGTCTCCTTGTAAAAGCAACAGAAGACTCATACCTTCGGAGAAGGAACTGATCTACCCGGTTCAGGGGAAAGAACAGCAGAAAAATTCGAATCACCCTGGTGTATATGATGTTTCGTCTCACCTATCGGTAGAGACTTCTGTCTCTCCTGTTTCTCGTAGAGGTCGGTTGTCAAGTGGAAAAGAGGAATCTTCTCTCTCCTCTAGACTGCCTATGCAAGGCTTACACGATAAAAATACGACTGCTGTCTCTTGTGAGTCTCCTCCTTCTCACTCAAGGAATGATGGCGAGAGGAAGAGAAGGAATGAAGTCTTTTTCGTCTCATCCGGCTTATATACGGAGAAGGAAATAGGTGCTGGAGCCTTTGTATCCGATCCGCCATGCAAGGGGCGGATGTTGGACGGGATTATGCGCTACAGAAGTGAGGATTTCATCGTAAGAGAGATAGATGAAGATGGGAGACTTTCTACTGTCTTTGAAAAGAGAGAAGCAAACGAGGGGAGCTCACAGGAATCTCTGTTCAGAGGACTGGAGGAAATTGACAGAAGGAGAGAGAGGCTGATGAAAGCTCTTGAAAACTGCCGTAATGAAATACAGAGGAGAAATAATAGCTTGGCGCATCCTTCAGACCACACTGCTCCCATAGCGGTTTCCTGTTCTTCTTTTCCTCTCCCTTCTTCCCCGTCTTCCTCTTCAGCCTTGAGAGAAGTTTCTGAGCATAGAGATGAACTGATGAAGATCACTCTTGAAGCTTTAGCGAAAGAGGCTGAGGCGCTCTCTTCAATCAAATTTGTCCTTGTCAAGTTGAACAAAGAGACACCAGGTAAAGTCAGTCAAAGGGGGAAAAGAAGAGGAAGGAACCGTCTCAGGTCTTCTTCTTCTTCGCACAATGCGCGAGGGCGGGGGAAAGAGAAGGCGAAAGAAGGCTTTTCCTGACTTCGGGAGCACGGGCTCATGCGCGCGTATTTGCTGTGCACACTACCTATTGGCGAGATGTGTCTACAGTTCTTCCACTACATGTGGATATATGCTGTTAGACAGGAGTGATGGGAGGAAGCCAGTCTATATAGGAATGTCGGCGACTACACGGTCATAGTGGCAGTACTACATGAGGAGAAGCATGTGTGATCTCCTCAGTATATTCTCTCGTTCTCAAGCAAGAAAGACAATTTCTCTCTCGTCCCTTCTAAAGATCAAAGGAGACGAAAGAGAAATGGAGTTGTGAAGAGTCGTTAAGAGCGTTTGATACCCAGAAGGGAATGCGTTCAACTTTTAGTCAGAAGAATCTCCGGCGCATATCTCCCATAACCGTAAATATACCTGGATATCTGTCTATCTCTATACCTCGAGTTGACCACACAGACCTTGAAAGGATGCGGCACCTCCTCTGACATTCGACAAGACAGCAGTAGTAGGCGAACGGAGAGATAGTTGTGTCTCCATACATATAGTACGTGTATACCAAGTTGCGCGACGAAGCATTTTTTCTCACAGAGGGATTCTGCCTACGAAAGAGAGACAGGTACGAAGTGAAGAGGTGTAGTCAGGGAGTGTTGAATTGGCCTCTTCATCAGGCGTCCCTACTACCCAGAGAGAACGATCAAGTCTCTTTTCGTGTCTTTCTTTGGTTTCTGACTTCTTTCTGTCCGTTTGCAGAGGCTCTGGAAGTTTTAGCAAAGGCGACAGGTATCGACGTATCTCGCTTCTCCTTCGCAGGTATGAAGGATCGGCGTTCCATCACAACTCAATGGATCTCTTGTTCTAACCCTCTTATTTTGCCTGCGGATAGTACTACGATAACGACTGCAACTTCGTCCGCTGTTTCTTCCTCTTCTTATCTTCTGCCGAGTGGAGAAGAATGGGAGAAAGGATGCGAATCATCTCCCTCAGGTAGAGCGCGTCGTGAGAAGGGGATGCGAAGAGGAAGTGAAGAAGAACAACCAGAAGAAGAAGAGGAAACGCAGATGAGCAAATCAACGGAGACGGCAAGCAAAAGTTTCTATCGATATTCCGAGCTGGAAGAGAGGGACATGGGAGACCAGAGTAAAAAGTCTCTCCAAACAGAAAGAAAGTCGTCTTTCTCTGCTTCTTCTCGTCTCATGGCCAGAAGTCGAATTTCTTCGTCTGCTTCTTTACCTTCCTTCATTCCTTCCTCTTTCTCTTCCGCTGAAGATAGGGAAACAAGTTCACATCACGTCTTGGGCAAGCCTTCTTCTTCTCTTTCCTGCGAACCCCTCGCCGCTTGTCCGCATCAACGTAGTGATAGCTCTAATGCTCTCTCTGCCTCTCTCCATCCGGGATGCGCGACCACCGTCCTTCCAGGAGAACGGAGTCCAAACCATGTAAACAGTTGCGCGAGAACAGGAAAAGAAGGGAAGGGTCTCAACGGAGAGGAAGCTGAAAGCCGTCTTTCTTCCATGTCAATAACGGAGAAGAAAGGAGAAATAAGTTCTCCACCGTCTCCCGTTCTCCTTACTGCTGAAGTTGCTCGGGAGGCTATTCTTCATCCATCCTGGGATTCGTCAGGTGTACGTACGCCTGGATGATTTTCTTCTCCGTGTGTTGAAAGTGTAGGGTCTAGATTGTAGAGGATTCTTCATTCCAAGTGTCATTCGGGTGAACACCTAAAGCTCAGTGGTTCCGTGGTCAAAGTCAGGCCTATTACGCTTATCTATTAGAATGGTACGAGACTTGGTGGAGGTATTAATCTCGGGAGACATGACAGGGAATGAGAAGGCAGATCTCATTCTCTGAGTAGTGGTGCAGGCATACGCCCATCTGTATTCACGAATCTCAACACAGTATATCTTTGAAAGACTGAGGCACCCGTCACTATAGAGATATATACATACAGATATATATGTAATGGTGATGATGTGTCGATATGGAGGTGTGGGTGTCTCTATAGACATGTCTATCCACCCATACCATCCAGGAGGGTGTATTTATATGTCTACATGAATACGGTATAGATGTATGTAAGTGTATATACAATGCACTAGGCATCCGTCAACCATACCGGCACGTGCGTAACGCAGCCGATGCAGAGAAAACCTAGTTCATCATATATGTCTCTCTCTATGTATATGCCTAGAATATATATTCGTGTCTACAAGGGATTATACAGAAGAGACCTCTCTCTAGATGCATAATCTGTGCTGATGGCAGCAGCTATGGACACCTGAGCTCGTATCATAGACGCTTGCTTAGTTGTATACACCACGCACCGCTTTGACTGAATGTGTATACCCCACACAAGAAAAGAGACAGACGTGTATATATATATATGTGTCTTCCTCTTTATTTCTTTACATATACATATATATCCTGTCGTCGTGTCTCCTTTTTTTCGTAGATCTACTGGGGGAACTTTGAAGTTGGAAAAGTCTACTTAGGGTGTTTAGGCGGAAATCACTTCTCCATTCTTCTTCGTAACCTTCAAATGACTTCTCTCTCAGACTGTTCGAAAGGCAGGTGCCATGAACACACCATCCCTGCTAGTGAGAATGCTTCTTCTTCTTGTTCATCATCTCTCAGTGTCTCAACTGTATTCTCTTCCCCAGTAGATTCCGCTCATCAGCAGGGGAGGTTTCCAGAGGAGAGGACTCACGACAACGAGAGGGAGAAGAAAGAGAAGGAGGAAGAACTCCTAAAAGAATTTATGAAGGAAGCAGCGGTTTCCATAACACGTCGAGGGTTCATCAATTACTTTGGGTAAGTATGGGGTTGTTCTTGCCTGTGTGTGTAGCTAGCTCCTCTTGCCCTCTGTGTCTAGAAAGAGCTGTACGGTAAAGTGGACACGTAGGTTTTTCGCTCGATCAGGAGACATGTGGATCTGTACCTCATTGGTACTTGCCTACCTGCGTACAGTTATGAGACACAGGCCTATATCCACCTGTATAGAGAGAGAGACCCACTCGCAGACAGAAACGAAACATAGAAATATGTAATACGATTGAAGTTGAATTTTTACGACGACTTCTTCATCTTCAAACTGACAACATGTCCCCTATGTGAGAATCTTTCTTTGCTTCAAAGGAGATTCTACGCATGTACTGTACCTCCCTTTGTTTCTTTCTTCTCTGTCTTTTCCTATGTCGATACATGGGACCACCAGGCCGCAGAGATTTGGAACTGGACGAAGACCTTCTTATCATATTGGACGTGCCTTGCTTCATCGACAATACAGAAAAGTCTGCAACCTCATCATGATGCAGCCCCCCCTTCCTCCTTCCCTTCCTTCTAGTCTCTATCAGAAGCGTGGTGAATCGTCGGAGAGAGGAGATATCTCAATGTGTGAAGATCAGAAGAACTTTCTCAACACGTCTCAAGGTCAACAGCATGAGGAAGACCCGAAACGACAGAGAGATGCGGAACCACCGGGAAGGAAGGATGATGGTGATTTTGATAAGGCCGAGATAGAGAGGGATAAAAGACATGAAGAAAAGAGAGAAGTGAAGAAGAGCGAAAGCTCTGATAGTATGATGATGACGAAGAAAGGAGAGGGAGAACGGCATCAGGAAGAAAAAGCAGAGGAGATTCCTTTTGAGAATAGTAGGACAAATTCTTCTCTCTTAAATTCGGATAGAAAGAAAAACAACATCTCTCCTTCTTCTTTTACTTATCGTCTTCCTTCCTTGATAGCACAAAAGAAGACCCAGGACATTTATCGGAGGTATCTCTTAGCCCAAGAGGCTTTCTGGCAAGGTGATTTTTATCGAGCGTTTGCATGCCTTCCTCGGCAATGTCGACAAGAACGTCAACTCCTTCGTAGTCTTCTCTCTTCTTCTTCTCTTCCCACCGCTTCCTCTTCAAACGGGGACCTCCCCCCTCATCAACCCTTCAGAGAAGGCGGAGCGCATACGAGGGAAGGAAGAGATCGACAATCTCTTCTTGACGACGATGGTGATATGGAGGAATGTCTTGAAGCTCTTGAGTTAGCACACGCCTCAGGAGGTACTAATCCATCCGAACTCATCTCAGAGCACGGGGAGACCTTCATTTTTTCTTATTCTCCCCTTTCGTCCTCTTCCTCCTCTCCCTCCCCCTGGAAAGATTGCAATACAAGTGACCTCCAAAAGGCCAAAGTACTATTGACTCATCCTCTCTCCACTGTTTCCTTCTCAGCTGATTCCTCATGCTCCATAGAGAGAAACTCCCAAAAGAGTTGTGATACTCTGATCTATGAGAAAGATACTGATGCTGATGATGGAGAAGAAGGAAGAGAAAGAAAGACAGAAAGAGGACTAGGAGGAGCACGATTTGCGAGAAAGGAAGATGTCATGAAAGCTGTTAAGAGTATTCCCAAACTTCAGCGAGTCTTATTTGTCAAAGCTTATTCGGCTTATATATGGAATCGCTGTGCGACAGAACGGATACGTCTCTATGGAGCTGATGCTCCCGTGCCTGGGGACTTAGTTCTTTGTCATGAAGGAAATGAAGAGAAGAGACTCTTTACACAAGGTTCTACACAAAAAGAAACGAATAAGGAGAGTTCATCCTCTTCTTATTTTTCTGCTCCTCATTCGTTGTCTCGTAAGGGTGACGTGCCGTCGTCGCCTTTAACAGAGTCTTCTTGTAAGAAGACGACAGAAAGAAGGAAGTGTGGAGATCCTGTGGTTAAAGTTCTCAAGACAAAGGAAGAATGTGCGAAGTATTCCATCGCAGATGTTGTGCTCCCGTTGATAGGTGTAGGTATGCAGTTCCCTGAGAATAAGGTCGGAGACTTCCTAGCTCGGCTTATACAAGAGGAAGGTCTTCATGAAAGACTTTATCGACGGGAAGGTTAGTTCATGAGATTTCACTCGTCAGTTCCCTCTCTCTGTTTTTCTTAGAGGTATGAACACAGTGTGTGTACTGAGATAGATCTGTCCAAGCACATTGGAAAGTACTTGTACGGGAGAAAAAAGACAGGAATATATCAGCTCAGGTATGTAGAGGCGAGAGAATCAGCTCTCTTCCTCGTAATCTCAAGCTTACGCGCCCGTGATAGTTTAGAAGCTACGGACAAATATACGGAGCGTTTCGACATGATCTGGTGTACGTACTCCACGTACACAGTCAGATATACATGTAAAGCAACTGCTATGCATATCTTCCCACTGCTACAGTAGGCATAACGTATATATATATGTATATGTATACTCACATGTATGTATACATATACGCATATATATATATAGATATCTTTGTGTACATTCATATAGTAGGCTTTTCCCAAAAACCTCGTCACTGTGCGCGTATTATCTTCCTGAAGGCACCCTGTAAGTGTTCAGTCCTCACAGGGACACTTCCCCTCATTCCCCCGCCAAATACAACACAAAGTCATGCATGCTGATTATTCCTTTACCTCCTCTTCTCCAGCCTCTTTCTTCACTGAAGTAAAGATGTTGAACTAATCTTGCTGGAGTGTCATCGTCTCCCTGACTTACATTCCTTTTACAGTCGTTCACTTCTCTCTCATCAAATATGGATCCACTTCTAGATAGATGGTGCAGTTGATGCCCCTTCTTTCTTTCGTCTGCTGCTAGTCAACGTCTCAACCAGTCTCCGTCACCTTATCTGCCCGTCTCTTTCTGAGCTCCCCTTGTCTGCGCAGCGCTAAATTTATCAATTGCTTATCTCTCTGCGCCTATCTCTCACCTATTTGCCTGTCTATGCCTCTGTTCCTTTCCTAGAAACGCTCTCGTAGCATGTTTAGAAGTTCTGCTATTGGCTCGGTAGAGGAAGAAGTTGAAGTAGCCACCTCTCCGTCCTTCTTCTTATCTTTTTCTTCTCTTCTAGGAGAATCTCCTTTCAACTGAAATAAGAAATTTGATTAGCTCTGCGGTCTCCAGAAAAAGAAGATAAGAATGCCATCAAAAGAGTTGCCGACAAAGACAGAAGACGAAAAAGTCAGACTTTGAAAAGTTATGAGCCAAGAAGCCATACAACTCTGCATACACATTCATTACAGCTGTGGAACTGTCCACATACATACATATCTACAGCTGAATATATGCCTGCTACCTGTGTAAATACGTCTGTATAGGCATACCTGTAAGAGCACATACGCATGTAGATATAGATACCTTTGACTGCCATTGTTCTTTTCCCAAACCCTCCCTCTAACCATTTCTCTAACCATTTCTCTTCCTTTCTCAAAAATAATCAAGAAAAAGAAACGAGAGAACATCCCAAGTGTTTTCTTTTGATCGTCTTATAAGAACTAATAAGAGATTGAGGAGAAAGATGAAGAGACAGCACATCTAGTCTCGTCTAAGCCCTTTCGTTCTTTGTCTCTCTCTCTGTCTCTCTTGTCTTGTTTTACAGAAGATATCTTCCTTGACGCCTCTTACCGTCCCCTTCTGTCCTTCCCGCGCAACTTCTCCTGTGAGCTTCTCCGCCTACGACTTCCTCTTCCCCAATCCTCATCATCATCTATGCCTAAAGAAGAAGAAAAAAAGAAAAAGGAGAGAGAAGGCAAGGCAGACAATTTTTCTTCTGCTCCTCCTCCTACAGAGACTGTCTCTGATGCTGCGTCTCCTTGTACGGGAGACGTTCATCGAAAACGTTTCGACGAAGATCAGAAGTCTTTGCTGAAAGTTTTTGATGGCGAAGAGGAGAGAAAGAAACATCACATAAAGGAGAAACAGATACTGAAGAGGGAGGCGGGCACGAAGGGAGAAGAACAAGAAAAGAGGAAAATCAAGGATGAGGAAGAACGGAGAAGACGAAAAGACAGTGTAGAGATACATAGTAGTACTAGTAGTGGTAGCTGTAGTGATAGTCGTTGTCGTAGAAGAGAGAAGAAGGCCAATACACCAGAGAGGCGAAGTGAAGAGGGAAGAAGTCGACAGATGAAGAAGATTGAAAAAGAAAAAGAAGAGACGGAAGAATCTTGGCAAGGTAAGGAAGAGATGACGGTTGTTTTTTCTTCTTTTCCTCTTGCGCTCCTCGTAGACGTATATGTCTTCGCTCGACCTGACACCTGTACCACGTCACTTACACTATATGAATATATAGTGCATACGTATATATGTATACACATAATTTCTGGCCGGTCGACACTCACCCTCTGCTGCCTATAGGAGGGAGGAAGAAGTTTCTTAAGGCATCTTAATGCCATAAAAAAGCTTCTTATATCAACATCGGTGTGTCGATACAGAGGCACCTGGATGTAGACAGTAAGGGAGGGAAACTGAAGATAAAAATACATATAGATATATATATCGACAGATACGTAGTTATCGAGGCATGTACGTCTCTCTCTCTCCTTGTATCTATCTATCTTCTCTCCGTGTCTCCATATTCTTTCTTTCTCCCTCGCACAAAGTCTCTTGTCTCATCTCCCTCTCCTCCTCCTTTCTTTTTCCTGATCTCGTGCTTCTTTCCTTTCTTTCGTCAGTCATCTGGAGTAGCAATACTCGAAGCAAGACAAGTGAGAAGAAAGAGAACACCCCCGAGGATGAACTGCCTTCTTCGGTTTCTTCCTCTCCTTCATCCTCATTATCACCCTCTTCGTCTCGCTCCTCTTTCGCATTGAGACTTCATTTCACTCTTCCTCCAGGTGTCTTTGCATCTTCTCTCATCCGAGAATTCACACACTCTCCCTTTAAACATCCGTTTGAACAGCGTCTCCGTGAGAATCGTCGACTTCCGTCTAACAACAGAAAGACCAAAGAAAATCTTCTCTCTCTTCTCCTCTCTGCTTCTTCCTCTTACCCACCTCAAACCTCTTTTCTTCCTTCTCCCAAAAGACATCTCTCTCTCAGAAAAGACCAACCAACATAAGACAAAACGATAAAACCCAACTTCCTATGTATATACAACTTCTATCGCGTGTTTTCTCCAAGTTGGAAGGGAAGGAGGCTGCCAATGAGATTCTGTTTTTACTCTCTCCCTGCCTCTTTTCATACAAATATCACCCTTACGGTGGTCAACGTCAAAGAAGATCAACGCAGTTCGTTGATAATGGAAGTATGTATGCTGTCTTACCTTGAGGACTGTCATAGCAGACGGTCGTCGAAGTGTACGTACACCGTAACTGAACGGCGGCTGAACCGAGTCGGTTTTTCTGTCCTCGTTACGGTCCTAAACAAAACCGTAGAACTCAAGCGGAGCGTGTAATTTCAGCTTTAATCTGGTTCTATCACTTCAAGTGTGTATACGTGTTTTGCTTTCTTCTCATGCTTGAAGCTTTCTCTCGTCCTGCCTTTGAAAAGAGAAAGAACGACGGCGACAGAAAAGTCCAGGTGGAATGACTAGCGGCATGCCTCAACGCTCCTGTCCTACTTCCAGAAAACAACAGTAGAAATGGGAGCAAATCTTCAAGAATCTCACTACTACTTGAGGTGTACACACACCCGAGGCGTGTACATCCTGTGTACCCGAGAGAGCCCCCAGCGCGCGGGCCGTAGAAACGTGTTGATACGATTCGCAGTGATTGAGTCACCTAAGGGAGGGAGCACTGACAGGCACACCTGTAGATACCCAACACGGCCTCACGGAAATAATGGGTTAACCTTCATTTTGAGCTACAAGAACTCCATGTGGTAAAGAAACCAAACGACAAAGCTCTACTTTCTCCCACTTATTCATTCACATCCACACAGAAGAGGGGAGACATATGGATGTCCTAGGTACGTAAGTATCACAAACTCGATTATACAGATATACGTGTACATATATAACGTATATCTATCTGCTTATCTATTTGCCTGTCTGTAGGACATCGTGTCTGAATTTATAGAACCTTTCCTTTGTCCACACAGGCTTTTCTATAAGCGAATCACATCCACATGCTGCACTGCCTACTTCGCTCGATGAGCCAACATCTTCTTATCATCCTGGTCAGTCGGAATGTCTCTGTGCAATCTGTCTGCATCTCTAGAAGCTTGGCTGTACAAGGATGGAGTTTGCTGTACCTGAAGAGACTCACGACATATCGTAGACTTGAGATCTGGTATTCTGGCTTCTTTTTCTTTCCTCTCTTTGCAAAAGAGGAAAGAAAGAACATTCGTAAGAAAACTCTCCTATTCTACCAATGTTCCCTTGAATGGAGAAGAGAGGCTAAGAGATCTTCATAATCTTGAGCAGAGTACTTGAACGTATCTCGTCCTCCTGCTCCTCGTATCGCATCATCTTTTCCTTCCTTCTCCTTGCTCGCCTCCCAGCTCCCTTGCACAGCTCCTCGTGCTCTCCTCCCTACCGCACCTCGAAGCCTTCCCTCGTCCACTGCTGTATCTCCAGCAAGCGTACACAGAAGTCTTCCCCTGAGGGAGAAAAGGAATGAGAAGAAAACTGAAAGAAGAATTATTTTGGTAAAAGGAAAGGCTTAAGAATAGAGAAAAAGAGAAAGGGAGACTACCCGGGAGAGAGATATGTATATAGATGAATAAACGCATCATATCTGCGTATACCTGTATGTGTGTACACGCACATGTACCTGGACATGGATACGTAGGCATCGTCTATCAAGAAAGCGTTACTGTTTCTCGTAGACCTGAGCCTAGACACACGAGTAGACGTGTACACAGAAGGCATACTCCACGCTTCTAATGTAAAGAGGAATAAAGCCACCTTTTCCATCTTCTTGAGAATGAAGAACAAGAATCCCTTACTTCTCTTGAGACGGATTGAAAGGCGGAATCTTTTTTGCTATATTCTCAATCACTGTCCAGCAAGGCGTCGGAGAGCGAATGTTCCATACGACAAGAATTCTGCATGCATTCAGGACACACGTAGCCCCGAGTTAAGAAGGACAGAGCTAAACACTCATCATCAAAGAAGAGAAAACAGGAGGAGAAGCAAGGGGAAAGGCTTACACATCCCATAGTAAGGCTCCAAAGGTGTAAAAGGACGGAAGCGAAAGAAGAATGAATGACAGGAGTCATCGAGACTCTTATCGGAAGGATCAAGTAGGTAAGGCAACAGAAAAAACCCTTACAACCCCCATGTCCCTCGCATCAATGAATCACATCGACGCTGACTATGGCATTCACCAACCCATCACCTATACCTTCTTTAGCGTCATTTATCCTGACGAGCTCCGAAGATGCATAGGAGAACAACAGGCCAAAGGTCGACAGAACCAAGGAGCTTTGTCTTAGAAAAAAACGCGGCGGATCTGTTGTTTTCCGATCTTTCAGCTTACAGATATGACGAGCCGTGCTCACGGGCAAAGGAGATTTGAGGGAGGGAGAGGTGAAAGGAGGCCTGAGGCTGTAGAAAGAAGAGAAACGAACCATCACAGGTCCAAGAAGAAGACGATACAAGCGGACGAGGACGAAGAAAAGAGACGAAGAGAAGAAAGGATGGTTGACTGAACGCTGGAGAGGCGTGAACTCGAGACAGCACCGAAGTAGAATGGGAACAAGATAAAAAGAAAGAAGAGAAAGAAATCTTTCCCCGACAAAAAGCAAAACAGATACAAAAACTGGCTTCCTGAAGAAAACACAACCCATTCGCCCTTCTCGTCTTGTCTACGGATAAATATATATGGACATATATTTTGCCTTTCCAAGGTAGAAGTGTAAAGTGATACACATAGACACGCGTATCTCGATCCTCTGCATCGACTTTCCGAGGTTTTAGTACTTACTAGAACCGTTGCTTTGATTTCCATGAAGAGCCTCTCGATGACAATCGACTCTATTTGACCACCATTGATTCCCTGTATTTTAACTTCGACACTGACGTCATACGGCTTTCCAGTCTCTCGATAGCCATTAACCCATTCTGCCTTGATCTCGCCTTCAAGATTCCTCTTCTCTTTCTCTTCAAAAGGAGTCTGTCTCTCTTCTCTCAACCAAGAGCTAGAGCCTTTCCCTCCCGTCTCATCACAACCGCTGTTATCTCCTGAGATCTCCTGCTTCTCTCCTAACTCTTCCACGGGTTCTTCTACTCCTTCATCGCGAGATTCATTGGCGAACGAGAAGACGAGAGATGGAGGAGAAGTACACGAATGAGAAGAAAGAAAAAGATTCCGAGGAAAGCAAAAACGACCTCTGCGTACCCAACAACAAGGGCCCTCCTGTGTTCAAAAGAAAAGGAAAGATACAGATACATGCAGAAAAGAGAAACACAAGGGAGAAAAAACGAAGGGGGGGGTGGGGTGAACAAGAACAACAACAGTAACACCGGCGAAAGATTTCTTGAGTTTGGTGAAGATTGAGTTTGTATTCTGCGCGCCTGCCTGAGTATCGTGCGTCCTCTATCCAGACTGAGCGAATGCACACGCGTACTATGCTCATGCCTATACAGACAGAGAACCAGTAGACAGATATATAGTTGAATCAGTAGACTGGATACTTTCTGCGTATCTAAGTGTACATATATATAGATATATATGAGCATTTCTGTATNNATACAGAAATGCTCATATATATCAAGTGACAGACATCACTCTCCTCACTTACCCTAATGACGAACCCTTCCGGGAGTGCGGCCTCCTTGAAGCCGGAAGAGGGAGGAAGAACAGCAGTGTAGGACATCCGAAGAAACTGAGGAATAATCTTGGCGAATGCAAAGGCTTCTCCACGTCTAAGCAAGATCAGTCGTTCACACAAAGCGAGAAGGAAAAACGCGTAGCTGATAAAGAAAGAGCAACGGACAAAAAACGCAAGAAAAAAAAAGGTTCCTAAAGAAAATAGACAAGACTAGCAAGAGAAAAAATGAAGAGGGATGAAAAAGAAATCGCCAAAAGAAGGTGAAGATCAGACACTCTCTAGCATCTCCGTGAGGTCTGCATTGACCCACTGCAGACTCCAGCCACCTCTCCCCTTCTCTTCCTCTGTGTGTTTAGAAAACGTCCATGGCACCCCGGACATCATTCGCACACTAGAGTTCATGACAAGGGTGACTTTTTCAGTCTCCTTCTTGCCTTCTCACTTCTTTTACTTCTCTCTCTCGCGACGCAAAAGAAAGAAATACAGCTATAAGTAGGCACACGGGTGCTTACACAAAGAAACGAGAGTCGTTCGGTAACTACGCTCCATAAACATCTTTGTCTAGGCAACAGAGGTCGCGAAAAAAGTCGAGCTACCATAGCACCGTCGCCGCCTTACCTTCCTGTGTCAAGTTGACTGTCAAGCCACTCGGGAGTATGCCTGACAAGCAGAGGAAGAATCTGCTGCAAGCGGTGAATGTACACATCATCCCTAAGGTCATCTTCACTTGTCTCTCCCCTCATCCATGCAGTTCTTTTCGGGAGAGTCGTTCGAGACGGAAAGGAAGATGAGAGCAAAGACTTTTTATCGTCTTCACTAGACAAAGAAGAAACCCGTCGTCTCAAACATTCCCCTTGAATCTCTGAAGAACCTTGTTTCTCTCTTCTCCCCCCTTGTTCTTCTTCCCCCCCCCTTGGTAAGACAATCCCAGCCGCCTTTAGAGCGGCTTCAGCTTCCTTAACCAATGCAGAGCAACGAAGTATTTGAAGAACCCGGCTTACTGTCCCTTCTCTCTCTTCTAGATCTTCCACTTCTCTCTCAGCCTTTGACTGTGGAAGACTCTCTTCCTTCTCCTCATTCATCCTTCTACCCTGCGCGTCGTCCAACCCTGTGATATCTATATCCTCCACACCTGCACCCCCAAAAGACGCAGGGAGACAAAAAACATCCTGATATCTCCTCCTCTTTATTTGTGTGTCTTCGAAGTCTTGTGTAACCTGCTGCTGGTCTCTCGCTAGAATCTCCTCGGAGGAGGCACCTGCTTTATACTCGCTTAGACACCACGGCACTCTCTCTCTCTCCTGCAGCGTAAGAAGTCTCTTCCCTTGCTTTGACTGACATGCTGGGGTGGAAACAGAGGAAATTTCCTCGTCTTCTTCTCGCCGTCTCTTTCCTCCTGTGCCCGCTCTGTCACAATATGTTCCCGCAGTCCCTTCGCCGCACAGTGCAGGTGAGGCAGACGGAAGTGTCTGCTGTGATACAAGTTCCTGTTTAATTGCGGGGGTCTTCGAAAAGATTCGTGAAAGAACGAGATCTACATACGAGGAAGGAGAGGAGGACGAGGAGGTGAAGCGTGAGGTAGTAGCTGAAGGAGACGAAGAGGAAGGCTGAGCCGTTCGACACCATTCTTTAAGAAGTGCGCGGACCCTTTCCTCTCCGACAGAAAAGGGCCGAGAAGATCTGGCCGTTTCTGTCTTGCATGAAGAGGCAAGTGGCGACGGCGTGGTGGACGAGAACCCACGAGCATCAGGGAGCTTCTCACAAGAGAAAGAGGACGGTCTCCACCAAGACCTTTGCATTGAAGAGTCTCCTGGTAACATGCCACTAAGGGGCAAGGAGAAAGGAGAAGCGCGAAAGGAAATAAGCTGGAGTATACGACGGATGGAAAGTGAGGCAATCTTTAGTCTGCCGCCATCGATGGGTGTCGCCTAGTCATTAGACATTGAAGGAGTAAGAGTTGAGTAAAAACAGACATGTGTGAGCCAAGGCATCTTCTTTAACACGGAGAAGAGTCGCGAAGAGGAACGGGAGGAATGTTGAGAAAAGAAAGTGTCCTATCCAGAAAAAAAGCTTCGTACCTTTAAGGAGTGACCGCCAACAAAGGGCGGAGACCAACCGAGAGAAAAAACTCCTGAGAAAGAAAAACACGAAGACGTCAATCAGGCGGAGCGGTTGACCTCATTGCGGCTTCTCTCACGTGACGATGGCGAACGACCCTTTTGTCAACAGACATCAGAGACCATAGAGTGCTAGCAAGCACCTGCGTCCTCAGTCAAGAAAAATCTCAACACTCCGCGGCTTTTCTGGGAAAAGGTCTCATCGCCTCCTTAAGCGCACTCGAGAACAACTCGAACGATAACAGGGAGATTCCCGCTCATGTCTTGTTTGAGTAGGAAGGAGCGTCCAGCGTGTGTGACAGGCGGGAGGTCGTCCAGAGAAAAGGCGGAAGCGGACCTGGTAGATGCACAAGAGGCTGTCCGTGAAGGTAGCGGTAGTCGGTCACGAATGTCAGTGACAGCAGAAAACTGACTACAAATATTGCGAGGACAGAGCGGTAACCTGTTGTGAAAGGCTTACTCGGTAGAGGCGGATCTTCTGCCCCAGCGAAGGTGCCTCACCCAAGCACGGTTAAGAGGACAGGCCTGTTCGTGGCCGGGAGCAGACAGACTCCGGGAGGAGAACTGCAATCCAGTTCTTTGTTGTTCTTTTCCTCGCCACGCTCGTGCATCCACTCGGTATGGGGATAGAGCCACATAGTCTCAGTTGTTGCCCAAGGTCTTCCTGGGCAATTCCACCAAGTAGTATTGATAGTATATATTGATCCCAAAAGCAGGTATATCCAAACTGTGAACTATTTAGTAGTGGTAGTAACGAGTGGCTTACTCCACCCGCCCCAAGGAAGAGCAAGGTGTACTGACGCTTCGTGTCCGTACACTGCAAAGAGTCGCGTGCGTGGAGCCGGCCGGCTGTGGTTGTCCGAAGCAGGGATGGCCTATTCTCGTTACACATCTTGTACACACACACATAGTAGCGGGTGGAGAAACCGGGCTGTTCCAACGTGCGCCGCAGCGACAAAAGTTGATCAGCCTTCCCGGGTCCCTGATTCCCTTCGAGAGATCCAAACAGCAAACTTTATGATATGCCGATCCCTCTGCTCGCGCAGCGCCGGCTACTGTCGAGCTGTCGCACATGATTGGTAGGCGAATTCTCACCGGTACGCTGCATATGAGTGCCCGGCGCGCCTTGCCTGTTGTCCGGAACGACCAAGGGGACTGGTCGGCCTGCAGAGTGTAGCGCGAGCCTCTGCATCCAGTGATGAAAGAAGGGTGACGAGAGAGGACTTCGTACTTTCAGCCACTAGCGGCTTACCTGTCCCGCGGTTCGAGTTCATTTCATGGGACTATTGTTCGAGAGTGCAGAATCCCATCGGGAGAGAAAGTGAGAAACGCAAAGCTCGCGTGGTAGCCAGCATTTTTTTTTTAGGCGAGAGTGGGGTCCGGATAATTACAGTTATCCGACCAGAGAGTCTTAGTCTGTGTCCGCGTACTCGCTTCTTAGAATGAAGTGGTTGGAGTGACCCTTCGCACGGGAGTTGGCCACTGCCGCACTTCACGTCGCCCAAGACCGTACTGCTGCGCCGCAGTCGCTCATCCTTTGTAACTCACGCTTCCACGAGAATGCGGCATTGTTGTTAGTCAGTTGATCACTCGATTCTCTCTCGGTGATAGAATCCGTGTACACTACAGAGATTCTTCACACCGGATACTCCCCCGCGGTATCACTCTACAGACATCCTTCTCGGGCTTATCTACCCCATACGCTGAAATATACCTTGTCTCGGGCATCGGTTCCAGAGTCGCGCTAAACCCCATCCGAAGGGCAGGGGGAGGTGCCGAGGAACATGGGCACATGTCCAGTCACTCTCTGCCCTCACCAGGTATGTCTGCTCTCCTTGCGATCTCCTGCGCTCCCGTCCGACGACAACGGAATCGCCCGGACACCTCGCTGATTCCTTCCTCCGACTCCGCTCACAAGCAACTCGACTCCGCGACCCGACCAGAGGGGTTCTTGAAGTCCTCATAACTTTCGAAATACAAGTTCGCGAAAACAGAGTTTTCCGCTAAGCTGAATTCTGCCCATACTACAGCGTCAGAACAAAGCACCAGCTGTCTAAACGAAAGAATCACCGTATCTGCTCGCTCATCTTCGTCCTTTCATGAGTTTCCTTAGAGGAGACGCTTCTTCAAAATGGCTCACTCTTCCCTATCTGCAAACAACAATTTATCTTTAATCCCAATACCTCCCCCACCGTTGTCGCTCTTCCTTTCTCCTGCTGGTCCCTCCCCCCTCTCCTCCACCTCTTTCTAGCCTATGCCTGAGCCAACAACGATGCTCATTCTCCCCTCCTTCTGCTCTCCACTTCCCCTCCACCCTCCCCGGTTCCCGCTCTTTTCAGCCGCCAGAATGACGTTGATGGAAAAGGGCGGAAAGCACGGGAGTAAAAGAAGCTACTGATTGATCGGCAACGGGTGGTTCTTGGTGGGGTTGTTCTTGATGCGTCGTTTGGCGTCGTCTTTTTCCTCTGTTTTCCAAAAACTCTTCTTCCGTCCTCCATTACACTGTCCGTCGCCATTTTTTCTCTTCTTCGCTTCTCGTCTTTGGAAACAGGAAGCTTGATTTCGGAATGGAAAGCATTCAGCAATTCTCTTCTTGCCTTCTTTATCTATAGTTTGTATTACTGCTTTTTGTGTGGTTGGTTGTTTGACCGTCCATTTACCCAACAAGCTTATCCGTATCCCGCGTTTCTTTTTTCTTTTTCAGCTCTGCTCTTCTCTAGGAGCTTTGTTGTTACTCTTTTACTCGCCCTATTCTCTTCGTGTTTTCTTTTTTCCCATATTTGCCTTTCGTTTTCTTTTACCTCCCTTCTCTCGATGACTGTAGCTGTCGACTTGTCCCTTACCCCCGCTCTTCATTTTTCTCCTCCTCCTCCACGGCTTTCTAGGGAGCTCTCGTGTTCCGTGTGGCCATGTTGGGACTTCTTATATCATCAGAGTTGGATGAAAAGAAAAAAAGAAGCCTCAATACCGGCGAAAGAGAGGACGAACTCAGCCGTTCACCCTCTGCTCTTCAGCCCATCTCGGCTGCGCCTTCCCGGTTCGGGGTTCGACGATCTCCCCTTTTCTCTAGAGACAGTCAAGAGAATGGATATTTTTAAGGACTAATATGTTGGATTGGCATTCTATTTTTCTCTAAAGGCATTTTTCCACGTGGCACTGCCTCTTCTCTCTTGTCGCGGTCTTCCGTTCACCCCCTCTCTCCCTTCTTTCCTGATCAGTTTTTCTCGTGAACGAAAGGAGATCACCATAGTGAGGTTTCTTCTCATCCGCGTCTTTGTTGCCTCTTACTTCTTCCCTGAAAAGTTTTCAATACGATACTACTCCCGTGGTTTTCTTTGAATTGCCGGGACTCTCGTCTCTTTGCCCAGCAACCGAGTAAACTGCGACAGTATGGCGCTCGTGAACATCCCTCGTAAGTTGAATGAACTTCGTTTTTTCCGAGTCTCTTTTTCTCTTCTTTTCTGTCTTTTAGACATCCCTGACACTCAGCCAGATAGATATACGCAAGCAGTCTTTGTGTTTCGGTTGTGGTTAAGATCCTCACTGTCGGCCGTCAGCTTCTCGTCTGAGTCTCTCCCACGCCATAGCAGGCGGCATTCACGACTCGAGTTGTCCCGTCTCCTCACTTCATAGAACCGGCAGAGAGAGATAGTGAATGAGAATGGAGCAGTAGACGGTTGGAGATTACTCTTATGAGGAGGCCGGATGGTAATTGTCGACAGAGGAAAGCAGCATAGCGTTGTGGCATGACAGCTGTTGTATCGTGGGCCTTTTCGCTGTCCGGTCACGTTTGGAGCGGTTGTTCTGTTTAGAGTGGAGACCTTCTCTTTTTACGTTATAAGCCGGTTCTCGAAGTCTGTTGCTATTTGAGTTGCCTCTCCGGTACGCGTCCTTGGGAGAATTCGGTGGACGCCGGATGCAAGCTCTCAAAGAGAGATGAGGAAGAAAAGGGAAAGGATTTCTTCTCCCCGAGTTAAAGTCTTTTGTGTCAAACGTTTACTCTGGAGAAGGGACATCGGATTTCTTATCTTCTGCCGCTTTTTTTCGTCTACGTCCCTGATTGTGCCCTATTTATTCAAGAAAAAGGAATTCGAATGTTACCAAGGAGTTGCTTGACTCGAGTGGCACCCGCTGATATTCTTCGCCTTCTGTGGTTACTTTATCTCGCTGTTGTCTACCTGCATCTATGGACACCGTGTCCGCCCAAAAGTGACGGTATCTCTCCATCTTGGTAGGTCAGAGACATGAGATCTCTTGTTTGTGTCCGTGCATGGTGTCATCTGTCGTCTGGTTTGTTTGTAGGGGATCGTGACGATCCGAACTATCGCTATAAGATGCCGAAGCTTGTGTCGAGGATAGAAGGCCGAGGAAATGGAATTAAGACAAACATCTTCAATATGGGGGATATCGCTAGGGCTTTAAAGAGGCCTCCTATGTATCCTACGAAATTCTTCGGGTGTGAATTGGGAGCCATGGCGAAGTTCGAGGAATCAGAAGAAAAAGCTCTCGTGAATGGGGCTCACAAAGAAGCCGATCTTGTCAACATTCTAGATAAGTAAGATGGAAAGGAGTGAGATGTATCTCTGGAAAAAAAGCTTCTCTCTCTATTCCTTCTTCGTCTTCTCTCTGCCGTTATGTGACTCGACTGGCGGAAAGACGTTCAAATTCTCCACTCTTTCTTCTGCATGTTCACATAGGCGGTGAGATCTAGAGAAACTGCTTTAGATCGTCTTGTCGATCGCGTTTCTTCTCAAGCTATGCTTTGTATCTTTCGACACCTGCCAGTGGCTTTTTCCTTGGAACCGTGTTTCTCCGGTTCCCAGGTTTTATTTTCTGTCCCTCCAGGGTGAGTAATGGCCCCTCTGGTGTACATGCATCTGGAGAAAGTATATATATATAAATCCGTTAAAGCTTGTCAGGTTCCTTTTATATAGCTATCTC
>NW_027153092.1:82143-82335 GCF_002600585.1 Cystoisospora suis
TGCGAGTTACCAGAGATTGACTTGATAGTGAAGAAGGGTTTATTGACGTGCAAGTGTAATGCGTGCGGATATCAAGGCTCTTTAGACAACGTACACAAAGCAGCGACGTACATGGTGAGGAATCCTCCCGATGCTACGTCCTCGACAATGGGAAAGAAGAAGAAGTCGAAGGAGGAGCGAAGAGCAGAGAAG